>NW_019154094.1:26350467-26377985 GCF_002288905.1 Enhydra lutris kenyoni | reverse complement strand
CCCCGCCAGGAAGCCAGGGCTGAATAGTGAATTTCAGTTGGGGCCAAAAAGCAACTTTGGGAATAAAGTAACAAAGAAATAAGGAAATCACAGGGAAAAGCAAACAAGTGTTTTTTTGTGTTTGTGTGTGGGCGTCTGCGGGGCGAATTCAAAATCTGGGAAATAACTTAGTCACCATTTCACAGCACAGTCCAAGGGAGGCTTAACAGCCGGTGAGATGTGCAGAACTGCCTCTGGCATTATTCCCTATCTCACACTCGGGGGCTTTGATTTCCCAGCCCTTCAGTTTCCAGTTTCTTATTTTCCCATTTGATTTGGTCAGGCTTGGTCTTTTTTTTTTTCTTTTTCTCCACGGGAATGTAAGCTCTGTGAAGGTAGAGATGTGATTCTTTTTTTTTTTTTTCCAACTTGATTACCCCCAATATCTAGAACAATGCTAGGAACAAAATGAATACTCAAGAAATATTTGTTGGGTGAATCAAAAAAAAAAAAAAAATCCAAGAAAGGTACTTTTCATTTGATCACATACTGAATATCAAGGGTCGAACAGCAAGCACATTCGAAACCAGGGGTCAGCAAACTATTCAGGTAAAGGGCCTGGTAATGCCTCTGGCTTAGTGGGCCACATATGGTATCTATTGCATGTTTCTTGTCTTGTTTAGCTTTAAATGGTTGAAAACAACTATGGTTTTTTCCTAAATATTTTATGAAGAGAGAGAGAAGGCATAAGCAGAGGGGGAGGTGCAGGCAGAGGGAGAAGGAGGCTCCCTGCTGAGCAGAGAGCCCAATGTGGGACTCAATCCCAGGACCCTAGAACCATGACCTGAGCCGCAGGCAGAGGCTGAACCAATAGAGCCACCCAGGTGCCCCGAAAACAACTATTAATCGTAAAACCATTTTTAGTTCTATGGCTGTACATAGAACAGGTGGCAAGCTGGATGCCAATTATGGTTTCCTAACCCCTACTGTACACTAGCATATATAAACTCAGAATATAAGGTCAACATATTTTCAAATACACACACACACTCACACACACACACACACAATATCAAGAAAAGCTGGCTTATACTTTTGTTCTCATGGATAGATTTTTTTTTTCCCTATTCTAAATGGGGAATTCAGGATCTCGAATTAGCCTCAATAACTATCTACTTAGGTTTTAATTTTTTTTTAATCCAAATCTAACTAGATGCTATTGACGGAAAAAAATAAAGTCAAGGTCCTGAAACAGGAAAATGCGAAGTGTGCAGGTCGCCGCAGAGAAGCTCACATCCACGCTTCTGTATGGTCCGTGCCATCTCTCATTGTTTCCCATACATCTTAGCAATTAGATTTTAAGTTTCAGCAGCCTCATTAGTTTTTCAGGCTTTATGACTCAAACACAGGGGTGGGGGAGAGGGCAGCGACCCACAAAACAAAGACTTCAATGTCTCCAGAAGCTGAGAAAATTCCAGCATTGTCAGGGCAGACACTATTTATAACCCGTGTAATGTGTACGCTCCTGAATGCATTTTCTACGGAGAATATCCGACCTACACTTCTGAATTCCTGGCTTTAGCAATGGTGAAGAAGTCAAGCCGCTAGGAGTCTGACGACTGAGGGGGGATCGAGAAGGGGAGGTGCAGTAAAGAACTCCTTGCTATTAACTGTTTTCTGAAATCCGGTGTCATGTGACAGAATTAAAAGGTTCCTGTTTTTGACTCACCTTTGATAAGAAAGTACCTCAGCGCTACGAGTTTTGAGTTTAAGTTACTGGGAAAATGTGGGGTCAGAAAACATCCTACAACTAGGCTGAAAGAAAAAAAAAGTTGTGGAAAACCCATTTAACTTTTTTCTAGAAACACTCATACACACACTCACATACACAAGAATCAATGCCAAGTAATGTTACTGGATGTGTGTAAATGTGGCCTATAATTATGCATGTAGTCTATGTGTATGTTTACCCTTTTCTCTTTTTACATAAGAGTTGGGGGGGGGGTGCGTCTCTAGGAAGGTATCTTGACATGATGCTGCCCACAGTGGAGGGTGCTGGGCCGTCTAGCATCGCAGCAAAACCTCTGCAATGATTGATTACATGGACTCTTGCAAGCCTTGCTCATTACCTCCATTCCATTCATGGATCCCAACCAAATTAATTTTCTCCTGTGCCAATTCTATCACATCCCCAGGGTTTACAAAGAAGTTTTACCAGGCCATCAGAACCCAAAAGGGACTGAACATTTTTGTTCTGGCAGAAACTTAAAATAGAGCTTAAAAATAAAACAATGAGAATGAATTTTTAACTCTGCAAAGCTCTTTTTCCAGAAATTTCTTCCACAACCAAAAAAAAAAAAAACAAAACAAAACCTACTCTTGCTTTTGCTGCTACATTTAAACCACAAGCTACTTACAAACTAACCTAGAAATTCTACGATTTTAATTCTGCATTGGACCTAACATATTTCAGAAAAAATAGTCAAATCAAAGTATAAGCTGGACAAGGTTTACCAGGACATCCTTGGCAAAGACTGTCCTGCAAACAGCACTGTCCAGTAGAAATACAAAGCATGACACACATATAAATTTAATTTTCTTATAGCTGTTTTTAGAAGGAAAAGCAAATTAAAATAGGTCAAATTAATTTTATTTTATTAATAATAATAATAATAATGTGTCCAAAATAATGTTTCAACATTAATATTAAAAATTAGTAACCAGATATTTTCATCCTTCTTTTCTACTGAGTCTATGAAATCTGATGTGCATGTTATACTCACAGCACATCTCAATTTGGACGAGCCACATTTCAAGTGCTCAACAACCACATGTGCCTAGTGCTACCATATTGGACGACAAAGCTCTTAAGGCTTCTTTTATGCTTCTTTGAGCTTGCCCTTCCAACCCAGTTGCAGTGACAAGGCTATCATTGGGAGAAGATATTCTGAGAAGTGTTTCAACTTCTTGGACAAGTTCACACTCAGGCTTCACTCTCTGGCACGTCCACGCTTGGGGCCATCTGTTACAATGGAACAATGCCCACCCAAAAGAAGTTACCAGCTTCCAGAACCAGACATGCAACGACAGCAAGAAGATTCTCCTAGCTTAAGCAGTTTCAAACTCTGAACTTCTGAACCCCATTTTTCCCAGGTGCTGCATCTGGACATTTTAGCAGGGCTTAAATTAGTACCATTTTTGAGATACTGTCTTTGAAAGAGAAAAAGGAAAAAAAAAAAAAGTAAGGCTGAACCTTTTTTAGGATGGGCCTTTGAGAAAGAAGGTTACAGGAAACACAAGCTAACCTGGGAGGAGACACTGCACACTTTATATGGCATTTTTTAAAAAACAAATCGTGACTTTAAAAAAGTCCCTTCAGTGTGAAGCTTTATTCCCATCCTCCCTTCATCTGAACGACAGCAGCTTTTCTCAAGCCATTATAAGGTTCTAATCCATAAATCTTTATTTTTTTCTTCTTGAAGGTGAATGAATCCTCTTATTGAAATTTCAACCCATTAATCAGATAGGATTAAGGAAAAGTGGAGCTGACAAATGCTGCTTTTTATTTTAAACATTCTCCTTTGATTTTTTTCCATACCATGTGCTACTAGTAAGAAATGTTTTAATTAATTTATTTCAAGAAAATTAGCCTATCAGTGCCTATGGATTCTAACAGTGCTTCCCTTGTGAGTAAACACTTTACTTCTCTGACTTTAAAACATACCTCTGACCCCAAATCCACTTTTATGTTTTATGAAAATATTCACAAAAATACTGCAAGTGTTTTATTTAAATCCAGTACCTTCCATTACTATTTTTAAATAGACAAAATATGTAAGCCAAAAGGTTAAACTATACTTCATTCATCACAGATATCTTCATTTACTGCCTAAGTTACAGCAGTCACCATATAGGTGCTACAGAGGTGCTGGGGTACTGGAAACAAAAAACTCAACTTAAAATCTAAACTGGAAAGATGACCAACTAGTAACGCCAGTAAGGATATGAACATTAATATGGCGGAACTGTACAACGTAAAAGGATGAATGGATAGATAGACAGGGATACAGAAGGTAAGGCCTAACAGATGTACAGCTAGGAAGAAAGTGAGGGAAGGAACAAGAAACCTGAGAGGAAACAAAAGAAGAAAAAGGAAGTCAAGGATGGTTGGATGACAGAAAGAAAGAGGAGATGATGGTAGGAGGCAACAAGGAGGGGTGGGTGCTTGACAGCCACCCTTAAATTATAGCACTTTGTCCTCACACTGAGAATCCATCCTGGGCTTTTAAGGTTTGAAAGGTTTGAGGGAAGGTGATTGAGACTTGGAGCACAATCCAGCCCAGGAAAAGTTTCCTGCAGTCTGGATCCCCAAAATCCCAACTTAGGTAGACCACACACCAAGTTACAGAGCTACAAATACATATATGGGAGGAAAGGTGCTCTTGATCTCTGGTTTAAGTT
Organism: Enhydra lutris kenyoni; assembly: GCF_002288905.1. Lineage (NCBI taxonomy): Eukaryota > Metazoa > Chordata > Mammalia > Carnivora > Mustelidae > Enhydra > Enhydra lutris. The sequence continues at coordinate 26,373,545 of NW_019154094.1, read as the reverse complement.
TGTACTGTGGAGCTATCCCAGGGTAAAACACAATGCAGAATACTGTCATAATACCCCAAAAAGCCTTGATAAAACAAGGGGTGCCTGGGGTGGGGGGTCAGTTGGTTGAGCATCTGACTCTTAGTTTCGGCTCAGGTCATGATCTCTTGGGTCATGGGATCGAGTCCCACATCAAGCTCAGTGCTCAGGGTAGAGTCTGCTTGGGATTCTCTCTCCCTCTACCTCCGCCCCTCCTGCTGGTGCTCTCTCTCTTTCTAAAAAATAAATAAATCTTAAATTAAAAAAAAAAAAAAAAAAGCATGAACCAAGGCACCAAAGCAAAGATTTTTAGTTCCAACTTGAACATTAATGTTATTATATTTCTTTTCTTGTATTTCTTTTTAATGTTTTGTGGTGTGTGTGTGTGTGTGTGTGTGTGTGTGTGTGTATCTCAAGCATACAGAGAAGAATTTAACAAACACCCATTTAAGTACCATCCAGATCTTAAGATGTTACTCTGAATATCTGATTCCATATTTTTTCAGAAATAAAACATCATGAATTCAATTTAAGACCTTCTTGTATTCTTGCCTGCTTTTTCTCCCATTCATTTCTCTTCTCAGAAAGAAACTGCTTTCCTGAAGTTGATGTTTCTTTGCAAACAAAGTTTTTCATATACACACACATACTTTCATTAAGAGCATACAGGAAAGTTCTATATGTATTTTAAGGGCAACCTATCCTACCCATCATACTGCAGTTTGTATGTTTAATTCAATATTTTTAAAACATATACATCAGGACTATTTGAAGGGCAGAGACAGGCTTTTTTTTTTTCTATTTTATTTTTTTTTTAAGATTTTATTTATCAGAGAAAGAGAGAGAGAGAGAGAGAGCGCACAGGAGAACACAAGCAGGCAGAGGCAGAGAGAGAAGCAGGCTCCCCACTGAGCAAGGAGCCCGATGCGGGACTCGATCCCAGGACCCTGGGATCATGACCTGAGCTGAAGGCAACGGCTTAACCCACTGAGCCACCCAGGCGTCCCGGGACAGGCTTTTTTAAATGATGGAACATTTCAGGTGTCCTAAAAAATGAAGACAAATATAACAAGCATATCCACCGCACAGCTTAAGACATAAAACACTGAAGATATGATCAGGCTGATTTTTTTTTTTTTTTTAAAGATTTTATTTATTTATTTGACAGAGAGATCACAAGTAGGGAGAGAGGCAGGCAGAGAGAGAGGAGGAAGCAGGCTCCCTGCCGAGCAGAGAGCCCGATGCGGGGCTCGATCCCAGGACTCTGAGATCATGACCTGAGCCGAAGGCAGTGGCTTAACCCACTGAGCCACCCAGGCGCCCCTGATCAGGCTGATTTTTAAAGGCATTCTGCACACAGTGTTCAGTTTTGTACCCTGAGAGGTTATAGGAGTAGCTTCAGAACAAGCATCAGCTCTTCTTACTATCATGCCTAGAAGTCATCAGTGCATTTTTGTGTAACTTCTCTGACAGTTCTGCAGGCAGAGAAAAGAAAAAGTGTCTATATCCTCTTTTACCCTATCCCCCTTTGGTAACAACTAACAGCCAAAGACTTGCAGCACCTTGACTTTCTAACATAAGAATAGCTTGCTTTGTTGTTTTGTTTTGTTTTGTTTTGTTTTGTTTTTTTGCCATGTAGCATCCTCCTTTAATGATGCAAGTAAAGCCAAATGCCACCAAAGTAAATACCACCATCATCATCATCACCAAAAAACGAGCTCCAGTATTTGTCAGGAGCTATACCAAGCATTTTACTTGGACTTTCACAAATAAAGCTCATAAAACCCTATGAAGGGTTTTTACAGATAAAGCAAGTCAGTCAGGGAGATGTTAACAAAATGCCAAGGATCAAGAGATGGTCATGTTGGAGACAATTCTGAACCACCTACGTCCGATTCTCAAGTGCTACTCTTAATCAGGACATAAGAACTGTTAGGGGAAAAAAAAAAAAAAATCCACTTCCAGCAACGCAGAGTAACTGGTACCAGGTTATCTCTTCCCCTGTAATTAACCGGAAAAAAATTACTCAAAGAAAATACATGAAACAACGGTTTTCAGTCATTAAACAATAGGCATGTCGAGACGATGATCCCTGCAGGAAAATGAGATGAGCAGGATGACCAGCCAAGCTTTCTGCCTAGAAGTACTTCCCCGACGGTGAGGCAGAGGGGGGTCACCTGGGCAGGGCAGAGCGTCTCAGTGCATTGCGAGCAAAAGGGCTGGAACGCGGGGAGAATGAGGTGGTTATGGATATGTACACCAGAGCACAAGAAAGGAAGGGACTGGGCAAAAAGAAAAAAAAGGGGGGGTGGTTTCTAAAAATCTTCATAGGAATCTCCTTGAGTCTTTAGCTACACGGCAAGATATGTATGCAGAAGGTAAGCCCCTACAAGGCTGAGCAAAGCAACGACCAGAGAAGGAAAGACAAGCAGTAAAAAGCATCTGCTGGGAAGCTATTAGCTGAACAACCCTCAGAGCCCACAGAGGGCTGGGAGACCACCAGCATCCAAACCGCCAAAGTGCAGAAGCTCCATTAAACACCTGCATGCATTCAACAGTGACTCCTGAGAGTCCCTAAATTGGGAGAAAGGATAAACTAGGCCGACAAGAAGGCTACTCTGGTTTTAATCTCACGAAGATTAAAAACAACTTTAAAAAAAAAAAAAATCAAGCTGTTCCTGGGCAAATTAGTTGCCTGCCAGAACAAAATTTGATAGTTCTTTGAGAGAGACAACAAAATTCAGAGACATAACAGCATGACACTCACAATGCCTACCAATAAAGTACTGCTAGACCTGTGGGCAGGAAAGCCTCAACTCAGCAGTCCCAGATTGCTCAAACCCCGCACATTCCAAAGACAAGTCTGTCTTCAGGACTGGCTTTGGTCGCCTCTGAGGAGATAACCTCTGAGCCCTGGAACATTCTGCTTGATCAGAGAGTGTTTTTATGCCTAAGGCCTTGGGCCATGCTCTACCAGTTTACCAGTGGAGTTTCTCCTAGAAAAGTCTTCCTAACAAAGTGATTTAGGGTGCACATCTGTTTTTGCAGTATTCTAGCTATAATCCTTCAGTATTTTTGCCTTTTGTTCATTACACTGATCAAAAACAATGACAACAACACAGCTACCAAAAAAACTCGAAAAACAAAGGCACCCTCTGCAAATTACTGGTTGTTCCCTGAACTTAATTCTATAAACTTTAATTGATTTGTCGGTAAGTTTTTAAAAAAAGAATGGTATGGCATACCCCATTCATTCTTAACTGGAAATAATAAGGTTCACACCTTTTAAAGAAATCTTAAATATTCAGCAGTCAGGTAAGTCCATAAAAGCGGCCAATAAAGAAACCTGTTTTTTGGGGTAGCTCAGTTGGTTAAGTGACTGCCTTCAGCTCAGGTCATGATCCCAGAGTTCTGGGATCGAGCCCTGTGTCTAGCTCCCTGCTCATAGGGGAGCTGATTTCTGCCACTCTCGCTTGCTTTCTCTCTCTCTCTCTTCCTCAAATAAATAAATAAAATATTTAAAAAAAAGAAAGAAAGAAAAGAAAAAGAAATCTGTGTTTCAATGGCAGATCTATGAACAGCATTTGATGACCTTCCTTTTCCACTAAAGCAATAGAAAACAATTTGAAATGCAAGGAAAATGGCCTAGGTCTTTCCAGCAGTAAAATCTATCAAACTTCCTACACTTATGTCTCTTACATAAACCAAACGTGTCCATGGCTCTGAGAAAGGGAATGATATTAATGCCCAAATATATCAGGAAATGTAACAGCATTTCCAAGAGAGCAAATTATTCCACTTGGTGTCAATAAATACAAAAATGACTGCAAAGATTTTTGTACACATTCTGCCTACTGACTGATCCAATCTTCCTTTTATTTTACCTTATCTGTTTTAGTTATCTGACTGTGTCAATGAAAAGTTATCTTCGAGAGTACCGTGGAAGGATGAGAAAATCTTGCCTGAGTCAGGCTTAATGGTATCCAAATGCTAAACATATTCATTGCAGGGCCAATTCCCCTCAGTCCTGAACTCTTGATGCCCTTACTATTTCAATTATAAACCTTTCCCACTGTCTACCCAACCCACTGAGTGGGAGACAACAAAACGAGCTTACAATGTACCAACTGAGGACAAGAAGGAAACCGACCAACTAAATTGTTTGCATACATGACCCAATTCTTGCTCTCCAATGAACCCAAAGAAAAAAAAACAACTTTTATCATTAACTCATAACACAAAAAACTCTGTTGCCCCTATCTACAGCAGAACTTCATGAAAAAAAAAATGAACTATATCTAAAAATATGTATTAGAACAAATCCAGGAAGCAATTCGGGCAACAAATAAGTAGAAGTTCAGAGAATGAGATAATAACCATTGGAGAAAAAAAAAAAAAAAAAACCAAGCTATGAAAATTAATGACAGAGTAAAGAAGTATACCATTTACAGTTAAATCCACACTTAAAAATTTGGTCCTGTAAGCATATTTTATAACTCAGTTTCTCTTTATCTGTCTCTGAGAGCAAACACCTCAAAACTCACACTCTCCAAGTATCTGTTAACAAGGCAGTCCCCTCACGGACATGCCCCTTTCCCTTTTCAAAGCATTTCTACAATGGTAATCTAATTTTTTACTACACCATCCCTGTGAGGATTGCACCATTCCCATTTTAGACAAACCTGGACATGTCAGCCACCTTGGATAAGGTCACTGAGCTATTCTGGGACAGAGCTAAGACTATAACTTACTATCCTCATTCTTTCCACAACCGTGCACAATTTTGCTTATTCTCCCTACCCCGTTTCTATTTATGGTCCCACTTGTTTCTCAAAAGGGTCTACTAACCTAACATCCTACTCCATGTATACAGGGTTGCAAAGGGCAGAAACCCACTGGAGGGAGTACAAGGAAGGAAAATGATAAGGAAATGGCAGATGATAGCTGCCCAAGGACAAGAATTAAATACAGCCAGGGCCCTGGGGGCTCAACCTGGGATGAAGTCAAAGACAAAGCTCTCCTTGCCATCACTCTCAGGGGTCATCGAGAGGCCTTACGAAATCTGTGTCCCTCTCCTCACACCTTCTTTACACAGTTTCTCCCTGTGCAGTTGGCCTCGGTTCACACACGATCCAAGGTGATCGTCTAGGTCCCCCAACCCTTCTGAAGCTTCTCTGCTTCACACACTATGACCACACTGTAGCTTTACTCAAACTCTCTCAAGAGTGAATTAGCTGTCTGTTGGCCCAGGGACGGTCTGGCAGGCTCTTTTTTAGATGTCTACCACTGGTCTGGTTAGCTTTGGCGAAGGGAGGGAACAAGGAAGCAGGCCAGGAAAGTCATTCTGCTAACAGGTAATCACTACACTATAGCACAGCAAGATACAAGCACTGCCAGACACCAGCCCTGTACTTAACCAAGCCCCTCCCTCTCAAGAGAAGAATACTGATGTCTGAATGCTAAAAGGACTTACCTAAGGTGACAGAAGCACTATGGCAGTCATGCCTACAGTCCACGTATCCTGGTTCTCCAAAGCCACATATTTCATTCTGAAACCTATCATTGAAATTCTACAATCCATAGCTAATGGTATAGCTCCTCTCTCACATTCAGCTATCATCTTGATATACAAACAGTAAATCTATGATTACCCATAATGTGTAAATACTCATAAGATATACTCATAAGATATCCCTACCTGTAAAGCAATAAGTCTCTACCAAAGCGACCCATTAGAATCATCTTAAAAGCTTTTTAAAAAATACCACTGCCTGTGTCCCACCCTAGACCAATTATATCAGAATCTCTGAGGACAGCCTTGTGACACTGGTATTTTAGTTTTTTAAAAGCCCCCAGCTCATTCTAATGTGCAGTCAGAATCAAAAATCACTACTTTTAAAACCTTAAAATTCAGGTGCAAATACATCTACAGAAATTCTTCAATAGCCCGACTTTAATTCAAATTCAAAATAAGGAAAGTTCTTAAATAATTTAACAATGTATCTTAGACCGTAAGTTTTAGAAAAATTTTCTATAGCGACAGAGCTACCATTTGTTGATCACCCATAATGTGCTTTACAAAAATTAAGCAGAATATAACCTCCATGAGGGTGAGGGTCTGGTTTGCTTCTATCATATTCCCATTGTCTACTATAGGGCCTTGCACGATGTAAATGCTTAAGAAAGACTTGTTGAAGGTACAAGTGAATGAATGGTCTTATTTACCTCTCACAGTGGCCCTTGAAGGTGGGTGTTATTATTTCCTAGTCACTACTGAGGGTTTTTCAAGCTCAGATAGACTCTAATAAACTTATAGCAACACATGTGCTCTATTTACACACATAATGTTGAAATTACATGTGTTTTCAGGGAGTTAATCAAAACTGATCTTTTGATCAAAGATCAAATCTGTCATGTGAAAAAAGTTATCTTGAATACTAGCTCTATTTTTTAATTTCAAAAGCTGAGCATACTGCCATCAAATAAATCTTTGGACTGTTCAGATTCATCGTGCATAATAATCAAGGAACAGAGTTTCAACTCAAGCCTTATTTCTAACTTAGTGTTTTAAGAGTTGAATGGAGGGGCGCCTGGGTGACTCAGCGGGTTAAAGCCTCTGCCTTCAGCTCAGGTCATGATCCCAGGGTCCTGGGATCAAGCCCCACATCAGGCTCTCTGCTCAGCGGAGACCTGCTTCCTCCTCTCTCTCTCTGCCTGCTTCTCTGCCTACTTGTGATCTCCATCTGTCAAATAAGTAAATAAAATCTTTTAAAAAAAAGAGTTGAATGGAAAAAACTAACCGCATTTAATCTAAAATATGACTCAATGCTTAGTAAAGTAATGAGTTGGCGAGCAGGAATCAAAGCCACCTGAATTATCCCTGAACCCTGGCCTTGGTCATTCTCAGTGTTAAATCCTGCAATGAGATACCAAAATCATACTAAGCTTTTGAAAAATAATATCCAATTCTTCTGGCTAGCAAATGCCAGGCTCAGGATGAAGGACCAAAGATAGATGAGCCTGTTTAAAATACTCAGTTTAAAGAAAACCAAAAAGGGAAGACACCAAAAATTAAAAGAAAATTAGAATTTTTAACAACATCCTTCCTCACCTCCAGTCACGCTAAACTGACTGCTAATGGAAACTGAATCTGTCTCAACTGTCTCAACTGGGGTAGAAATTTCATAATTTGCCAAGACATAAGAGCTCAGCAAAAGAAGTGAAAAGAAACTTCTTCCTCTTATTTAATTGAAACAGTATTTAGGAAAGAACATCTAAGATACCATATTAGGAATTTTAGAATGCCCTAAATTGGATATTTAATATCTAAGGAGTAAAGAGAATTTTTCTTATGCTCATATAAATTTTGACGTTCTTAGCATAGTATCTGAACTAAGAGTGCAGGAAGGCCCCAGAGATAGACCTAAAAAGTGTGCTTGCCATATTAGCAACAAAGGCAGAATGAATGAAACAGGAATCCAGAATCTAGGAGGGAAGCAACCTACAATATGTCATCATTCAGCAAATATTCAAACACTAATGTTAGCCTGATACTATGCCATTTGCAAAAGCAAAAGTCTTCTATCCATGACATGATGTCCTACAAAGAAAGATATACTTAGTTCACTGGTGTTAATACACATTCACGTGACCCTGTGGGTTTTTATTTTTAATTCATAAGCTCTATTACATCACACTTCAATAAGAGCAACAACCTTATAAAAGAACCATGTAATAAACCAGTTGGCCCAAGGTCTAAGATGCACCCTGGTCATGGATGAAGCATTTGGGAATCTTTCCCTTAACCCCTTCGATGCACTAAGGTATTATTTAGAAAATTACCATCCTGGCCTCCTAAATGATACCTTAGTCCTGCTGCCCTACAGGCTAGTTGAGAAGAGATCAGGGTAAGAAATCAATGACACAGCAGTACTGGTTGGGATCACACTATAGTTCAACTCTTGCATAAGAATGTAAAAAAAAGGAGGGTATGTGCTATGGTGAGTGCTGTGAAGTGTGTAAGCCTGACAATTCACAGACCTGTACCCATGGGGCTAATAATACATTATATGTTAATTTTTTAAAAATGTAAATAAATAAATAAATAAAAATAATTTGAGGGAAAAATAAAAAATAAAAAAATAAAAGAATGTTTAAAAAAAAACCAAAAACTATACTCTCCCCCCATGCCCTACTCATTCCTTATGCTACTCCTCCTCCACACACTCCATGGCACCTTGGTGATCTTGAAAAGTTAAAATATCTTCGAGTCTCCTGAGCTGGGTGCAGGACCCCACAAAGGAGCATGGAAAATGTTCCTTTCGTGTAATGCCCCTGGCAGGCCCTGAACTTTAACCTTATGCTAATACTCGCCTTAGCGATCACTCTCTGCTTCCCAATTTCAGTCCTCAGTGTTTCGGTACAGATTTTTGTTCAGTGCATGGAGAAACATTTATAGCGCATTGTAGAACTAAAAAGAAAAAGTGTGCTGAACCACAAAAGGGTGGGGGAGGATATTTCTGAGTTTCAAACTTCTTAGAGATGATCTCCAGTGGCTCAGGGACTAACGGAGAAGTCAGTTAAGTCAGCTCTGTTCTGTGGTTTCTGCTCAATGCTCCCATTTTTAATTTACAAATCGGGCTGACCGGACACACTCAAAACAATTTAAAACACCTTCATTCCCCATGTCTCCAAGGCCTCTGTTTCCAAGCTCTTTGAGTTTTCCTCCTAAATCTCTCTCGAATCCATCCACTTGTTCCAACACCCTTGCTAGTTACCAGCCCAAGGTAAAGTCGCCACAGTCTCTCAGCTGAACTGCAGGAGTTACCTAACCACCCTCCCCAGATTGACCCCTGCTCGCTGCCCTGCTTCAGTCCAGCCATCCTTGCTCAATCTCTTCTTCACTCTGCATCCAAATGATCTTCTCAAAAACCGTATCTAATCATGTGATCTACCCACCTACCTATTATATAACACCACAACCACCTGTTAAATTCCATGATGGCTTCCCATTTTGGTGAGGGTAAAGCTCTTGATGCTTCCAAGCAAGTCAAGGCCCGGTGTGGTGTGGGCTCTACCAAGCTTCCCAGCCTCAGCCCTCTTCGCGCTCTGCACTGAGATCTGTGCTTTAGTCATTTCTGGTCTTCTTGTTTTCTTCCTGGGCACACATATGCCTTCCCACCCCCAAAAATGTCTGCACACTGTTTTTTCCTTCTGATATATTTAATCGGTACCTTCTTCCAGATCTCAGCACATTAATTTAATTCCTTAGGGAGGTCTTCCCAACCCCAGGACTAGGTCAAATTCCCTTGTGTTACACAGTCTTTTATAATGTTTTTACAGCTGTAAATTAGTATTTATTATCTGATTATTGAATTAATCTTCACCTCCTCCACTGACTGCAGCTGCATGAGGACAGAGACCATGCCTGCTTTAACTAAGGTGACCATTCATCCCAGTTTTCCCGGAACAGCCCCAGTTTACACAGTTGTCCCAGAGTAATCATGAAGAGCACTACCGCGGCCTCTTGCAGGTATTCACTTGGGCTGAAGTGGAAATCGTTATCCTAATTGTAGTTCATCCTTAAATCAGCAACTATATAGTCAGAAAATAGCAGTTGTATTATTAGGGAGTAAAAAAGTCTAATTTTATATAGCTATATATTCATATTTTAGAAAAAATATCTACCAAGTAGCTTTCCAACAAAGTTGCTAAACAGAGAGAACCATCAAATATATGGCCCACTCTTAAATCTCTGGCATTCACAACAGCTAAGTTAGTTACTAACTACACAATACTTTAGATCAACTCTAGAGACGCACCTTTGTGTCCATATTACTCCCAAATAGGTCACTGGAAGATTAACTGCTTCGATGAGGTTAGTACCTCAAAGGCTGTACAAAGAGCACTTTGACGTAAATAAAGGTATCAAAGTGGTTATCTACCACAGAAGGGCAATAAAGTGTCCGGCCTTAATTACTGCACCGAGTAAACAAAGGTGTTGCCTGTATATATGTCATGGAGACTCACCAAATTCAGCCATAAGCGTAAAAGAAATTAGATTTCATTTCCATTTATTAATTGGTTTCATCAACATAAAAGGCCTTTGTTAAACAACTATCTTAGAAGCAGGGCAATGCAAAAGTAGACCCAGTTCATGCATCTGCTTTGGGCACTAGCCAATCTCTGATCATTAATTCCATCAAAGCAATAATAGTGCAGGTGATCTATCTCCTAATACAGTTCTGAATTCCCCATTAATCAGAATGAAGAAGTAAGAGATCCACAGACAGCCCAAGGCAAGAACATAACATCCAAGCATTCCTTGGGTCTGAGGTGGACTATGGCATCCCTAGCAAGGCTCCATGAGCGCTATCATTCCCCACAGGAATTTTAAATAATAGACAAGTTAGACAATAAGACCACCAGCCCTCGTGCCAGCCCTCTCATCATGTAAGAGAGAATCTGGCCCAGGCAGAATTAATTTGGAGGGGGGGCCTCCATCAAGAAAAAGCAGACCACTGTGTTTTCCTTTAGGTTGTAAATTCTGAACAATCTATGCAGCCAAGATAAGAATCTTCAACAGAGAAGTACACAGGGATGAGTGTGTAAAACCCTCTTCAAAAGGAAGCTGTGCATCAGAATTTCCTTGCATTACTCATTTTACTGGCTTGTATTTTTTTCCTGTCCTAATTACACATGGAATCAATCTAACAATAATTGTGGTTTTGATTACAAGTCCATAAGCTCACAGAGTTTTAAGGAAAAGAGCTCCATCTTTAAACTATCACAGTTTTGCTCTTATACAAAGCTTCAGAGAGAAGAGCCCAAATTCTTAACATGTGGGTTCAAGGGTCCACATATAAAGGTCCATAAACCTTACTGTTCCATGTACACATTTACAATAGACTACTTTTCTAGGGAAAGAAGTCTTAGCTTCAAATTCTAAACTGGCTCTTGAGTTAAGAATCTTTTCATTGTTATAGGAATTCCTCACTTAAAAAAGAATCTCTGTTTAAAGAACAGTGAAATGAATCTCTCAGTTAAGAAAATTGGGCGCAGGTAGCCTGCACCCAAAATTTGCTTTGCAAGGTAGATTTTTACATAAATAGTATACATTAAACGGGCTGAATTATAATAACTCTATATGCCATGCTTCTAAAAACACATTTCTTCACTCAATAAGTATTTTTTTAGTATCTATTATAAATCGTGCATATTTTAGGTACTGAGGAAGAATAAACAAAATTTTAACATTCTTCCTGTCCTTATAGCATGTATAGTGTATTGGAAAAGATGACAATAAACAAAAAAATAAATGAATAAAATACATAATAATTAATATTCTTAATCACTAGGAAAGAAACCAACCAGCAGCTGTGATTAGTTATAACATCAAGTGGTCAGGGAAGTCCTCATTCTTTTTCCCTCCAAGCAAGAAAAGAAGAAATCTTCAAATGATTGGAACTAGAGAGGACCTTATAGAGATTCTTGGTTTTTTGCTCAGAATACCTTTAAAATATCAAGTAACGAGAAGAAAAAAGTTTAAATTAAATTTAAAATAAGTAGATAAACAAAATATCAAGTAAGCATTAATATTTAGCTAACTAGTTAATAGTTGTTACAATATCCATTACTTTAAATTCTAGCTTCTAGCTAACGAAGAACAAAAATTCCAAATTGGGAAGAAATGGAGAGAAGATGAAGAAACATGTGGCCATAGATGAATGTTTTTTTCTAATTTGAACTGATTAGCTAAGAATGCAAAAGGAAATTGTATGATCATAAAAAGCAGCAAGGCAAAATTATGTCATCTTAGAGACTCAGTTTCTTATGAGTTTAAATGGAACGTGGGAGAGAAGTCTGAGAAGGACTCCTATAGCCTCTGGTCTTACAATGCAGACCAGAAAATGACAAGCTGTATTTGAAAATTACATTTAGAATCACGAACACTACACGTGTACAAGAGATACGCGAGCTCCGTGAGTAACCCAACGTGGCTTCCTTGTTCTAATGAACAGTACCCGGTGGTTTTCCCGCTTTTTCAATTCACGGGACAAAATCCCACGTGGCAAAGTCTCAGGACTGCATCATGCTGGCCTTCCACAAGACGGCCAACACTCCACACCTTCCTTGCACTCAGACCTCCCTCGCTGAAGACGGTCTCTGCTTCTCTGGGGCCCCTCTGAGAGCCTTCTCTGAGGCTCTTGAAAAGTAGAACCAAAAGAAACATAAAAAATACACATTAGGGCCAAATTAAAAATCTGGTCATCATATATCACAAAAGCAAGTCACATTTCTAACTATCCACTCTCAGTTGCACCTGTGTACCCCAAATTTCCAAAATTCTAGTAACAAAAATAAACATGAGAATAAGTGCTAGCAATATCCAATTTCTTTTTTTTTTTAAAGATTTTATTTATTTATTTGACAGAGATCACAAGTAGGCAGAGAGGCGGGCAGGCAGAGAGAGAGAGAGAGGGGAAGCAGGCTCCCCGATGAGCAGAGAGCCCAATGCGGGGCTCGATCCCATGACCCCGGGATCATGACCTGAGCCAAAGGCAGAGGCTTTAACCCACTGAACCACCCAGGCGCCCCAGCAATACACAATTTCTAAGAGATTTAACCATAAAAAGTTAGTAAGTGCCAGACATGGAAGAATCGTAGGAAAAAGAGAAAAGAGAAGTAGGTAGTAAAGAACAGGAAAAGGAAAGGAGAAACAGAATAAAAAGGAGGCCTCAGTCCTCAAGCATGCAGAGTGCTCAAAAGAGATTAAGTGTTGACAGGAGGAGAGGGGAGATGAACCAAACCAGCAAAAATTGATCACGCAACAAAACACTATACTAGCTGTCGTGACAAATGGTTATGCATTTTTAGAACTTCAGAAAGATCGTACAGTTGGCTGCTCCACAGTGAAAAAATTCAATTGTTCAGTCAGCGCAAGTATATTCAAACTGTTTAAATGGCTCAGATTACGCAGGAGTGACTAGTGAAACCGAGCTCCATGGCACTCAGTTCTTCTCTATGTATACCACCAGGTACACCAAAGACACACATACACACTCACATACATACAAACTCACACATACAATACCCTCACACATGTATACACATACACAAACACATATACACACATACACATATACACACATACACTCACATATACAGACATACATACATACATACACACTCATACATATAAACACATACCCACATATACACTCACAGAGATACACACACACACACACACACACACACACACACACATACACTCACACACAAAAAAATACCTACATTACCCTAGCTCATCCGTGATGAACATATGCTTCTAAAAAAGGGACTTCCCAGCACTGGGGGAAGTTTTTACCTCTTCCCCACTATGGGAAAATTTGTGGTTAATAAAAAAATCTTTAAAAAAACACTGAGGGGGCGCCTGGGTGGCTCAGTGGGTTACACCACTGCCTTCGGCTCAGGTCATGATCTCAGTGTCCTGGGATCGAGTCCCGCATCGGGCTCTTTGCTCAGCAAGGAGCCTGCTTCCCTCCTTCTCTCTCTCTCTGCCTGCCCCTCCATCTACTTGTGATCTCTCTCTGTCAGATAAATAAATAAAATCTTAAAAAAAAAAAAAAAAAAACCACTGAGGTATCGGGTCAATGGAGTTCATAATAATAGCAATAGTAGTTTTTCTCGCTTTTTCATGGGATAAAAGTACAATCTGTTGAGAATCAAGACCTTTTTGAGGTATGTGTGTACATATTTGCTTTCCATCAGTAAGAAAATTTCTATTCAAACAGACATATAAAACAACAGAATCACTTTGTCCCAATTCCATTCTTTTTTTTTTTCTTTTATAAGTGAAGCATTTGCTTTTGTGAGGGAAATTGGGTATTTGATGCTTCTGCCCACAAAACCAGCAATGTAGCGCATATTAAAAGTAAACCACAGGGCTCAGTAAGCATCCAAGGAGGAATCTTGCTTCCCCAAGAATTAACCTCAATTCCAGAAGTCATCTGAAATCCAGACCAAACATCTCCTGTTTCTAAAAAGATTTTTACTGGTAATGAGAATGATAAAACTGCAAATTCTTTCTGAGGGCTACAGGAGGGCTTCTGGAAAGACGAACAGAAGGCAGATTTCCTTGAGTGTATGGCGTCAGGACCTAACACAGTGCCTAGCGAGAAGATGCCAGTGAATGGCCGTGTTTGAGCTGTCAATGAATAAACAAAGATTAATGGGGGGGGGGGGTCCCAAGCAGACAACTTCAACAACTGGATTTTCATATATTGAATATTTTTTTTCTCTTATGTTACATTTCGGAAATGTTCTCTCCCGTTTCAGGGTGATGTTTGGCTAAAGGAAGAGAAGCTGCATGAGAACAGAGACCATCAACTAGCACAGAGCTGATACTCACTAAATACTCGGAGAATTAACGATCAACACATAAATCAATAGAGGAATATCCAATCAGTACAGGAATGAAGGGTAGAAAAATAAATGAATGGCGTTGCCCTCCCACATCACCTTGGTTTCTCAGGACCTGGCCTGTCACCCTCCCCATAGAGGCATATTTGAGTCTCAAGGCATGAGGCTATCTTAAAGGGACTTGTCAAAAACTTACTTCACTCCTTGGATTCTCAAGAAGAAATGGAATGGTTTCAAGGGGAAAATATAAACATATGATTCAGAAAAGTTGGTTCAAATCCTACTCCTCTACCTAGAAGGTCCATGACTCTTCACCAGGGTTTCTCAATCTTGGCAGTATTGACATTTTAGGCTGGATTATTCTTTTGTTTGGAGGCTCTGCTGTATACTGTGGAATGTTCAGCAGCATCCCTGGCCCCTAACTCACTATATAATATTATCACAGTGCACCCCGAGTATAACAACCAAAAGTTGTTTCTCTAGACATTATCAAATATTTCCGGGGGCGGGGGGGAAGAGTTCAAAATCATCCCCAGACGAGAACCACTCCTGTAGGCAAATCTCTTGATTATATATGCCTCGTTTTCTCCCATGAAAAATTAGTGTAATACTACTTTCCTCAAGTAATGATGGAAATAATTAAAATATAAAATAACAGCAATTATAAACAATTCTGACCACAACAAGGTTAATATTTATTGGGTGCCTGTGATATGTCAGGCCCCAAGGAATTACCTACAGTGATCCCCTCCAAACCTCACAACGACCACAAAGACTGCAGACACTCTCCTCTTAACCCTAATCACACAAATAGGAGCTATCCCAACCAAGATCCAATTAGAAGCCATCTGACTCCAAGAGCCTTAGCTCTCACTCTCCATACTCTACAGTCAACCCGCAACACCACTTGGCACCCACAGGCCCTCAACAAAAAGTTGTCGCCTTCCAACATTTTTCTTAATTTTCTCCTCCCAGAATAATCAGAGTTCAGTATGCTTCCTTACTGCAGGAAATCTGGGAGTGACACCTTCTACTCCCGCATCAAACATATCATAGTTGCCTCTTCCATCCTTATCCTCACTGGCTTCCTCCTGCCTGGTATATGCTCCAAAAACTTCACAGCCCTGTATCCACAGGAATCAGTGCCGTCTGGATTCAGCTATAGGTTCCTAAAGACCAGAGACCAGTTTCTCCACACAACTGAAGTATTCATTACATGTTTATGGGTGATGGTGGTGATCATACATAGTAACCAAAATACATAGTGTTGATTTGACATTGTCTAGGTTTATGATGAAAAGGCCATATACAGAATTTTAGGAGGGGTTATGACAGCTAAACTTCAGTGGAAAGTGAGGAATTCACTTTTTTTTAAAAATACTTAACTACATCTAATGAATGCAAGCAAAAGAATCTGTAATTGTTTATACTTCCTGGAGCTGGGCCTTAAGGCATGAGGTTTCATCCACTCAAAACAACAGAATAAAAAATGAGGTTGTCTAATGTTAGCAGAGCCTTTTCTACAGGATTTAAAGGATCTTACAAGAGTAGCCTACAAATGAATAATCATCGTGGTAACAGGATATGAAGATTAAGCATTTAAAAGTTGAAAAGAAAGTTAAACAAGGGGGAAAAAAACCAAAGAAAGACAAATTTTTATTACCCAACTTCTTTTTTGACTTTTTCCCCCCTATAATGATAGGCTTCTGTAATTTACACATGAGAATATTTACTTGAGGCTTATTTTGGTGGAATAAATCCTAATTTGTAGGCCAAAACTACCATTTTCTGGTTTAGTTACTTTCTCCAAGCACATCCTTTCCAATCCTAAAGTAGTATTTCAAACACTGTTCAAGATTCCCCCAGTCCTAGAAAAGGCCCATTTCGAAATCCAGGTCCAACCAAAAAGACAAGAAATATCGTTTGTTCTCAATGAAAGTAGTGGGGGAGAGGGACTAATCACGGCCCACCAGAAACCACAATTTAAAGAGTAAGACACAATGGCCACTCCACACACACTATAATAGCAATGATCAAAAGACTGAAAACAGTGTTGGCAATATGGAGAAACTGGAACCGGAACCAGTACCCATCTGGTGGGAATGTAAAATGGCACAGCTGTTGTCAAAAATCAGTCTCAAAGTTCCTCAAAAGTCAGAAGATAGAGTTTCCACAGGACACAACAATTTTATTCCCAGGTACATACTCAAGAAGACCAAACACAAGTCCATACAGAAGCTTGAACAAGAATATTGAGAGCAGCATTATACACAATAGACAAAAAGCAGAGTAACTCAAAGGTTCATCAATTAAGGAATGGATAAACAAAATGTGGTATATCCCTATGATGGAACATTCTTTGGCCATAAAAAGGAATGCTTCAGCAAGGAGGAACCTTGAAAACATTACACACAGTAAGAGAAGCCAGACATAAAAGGCCCCACGTTCTGTGACGCCATTTATACAAAATATCCAGTAAACAAATCCATCAAGACAGAAAGTAGATCAGTTGGTGCCAGGGGATGGGAAAGAGGGAAATTGGGACCAACTGCTTAAAGCTTCAGGGCTTCTTCTTAGGGGGATGGGAACATTCTAGAATTTGACAGCGGTAATGATCATACTAGACAGTGAAAAATACCAAAAACCACTAACGTGAAAACATTAAATTGTTGAATTTTATGTAATGAGGATTATATCTTAATTTAACATAATGTCGAAAGGAAAGGTCAGAGACCATGAAAGAAAAACACTAAACTTCCAAATGTATAGTTGATTCCTCACCCTCGGCAATCACTCAGCCCCCCACAGAGAGTGAGTGGTCTCTTCCCCAAAAATGAAAGTCTCCCTGTCCATTTAAGTGACACGAACGACTGAGATGAGAAGCAAGTGCTAAAGCTTTAAACAATTAGAAATGGTAAGGAGAGCATGGTAGGGGGATTCGAATCTACTTCAGCGTAGAGAACATATATAAATTTATGCTTCTTTTTGTGTATTTTTGACAGAAGAAAAATAAGACAGTGAAAGCAAATGATAAGGGGGCAGGAGTATCCTAGCAAAGCAGGACAAAACAAAGTCTAAACTGCTATCGTTTCTTTGCTCGTTTTTGGTATTTAAGTTTGTGTAAGTAAGTAGACATGGCATCCTAGGGCAATAAAGTAAACACTGTGAAAACAGATTTAAAAAAAAAAAAAAAAAAAAAAAGCAAAGCTGACCAATGTGTAAACCAGACAAATAAGAACTACAGCAGAGGAAACAAAAGCACAATTTTCTATCAGGTCACTTCTCAGTTATTTCCGCTTTCCAGCACTCCCCAACTATTTCCTGCCCGGCTCTTTCCTTCCTCCCACATTCCTTCATTTCCATGTTTACCCTCTTGCATAAACACACTGCTCTTCCTCCATGGACGGCCAGACCTTTAGCTAATCTGTCTTCTCTGGATGTATTCTCCTAGGATGAACTTCACACCCCACAACCTCCTCTCTCTCCTCGAAGGTCGCCCAGATATTTTCTCTTAACTGTGTCAGTCGTCCAGTTGGTCACTCCCTGCCCTAGCAAATGAGTGTGGTGGGGCAGCAAATGAGTGTGGTGGGGCAGCAAATGAAGATACAATGACAAGTCAAATCTGACATCTTCTCTGCTCTATCAGAACCTAGAGTCTAGGGTGGGACAAAGAATTCATTAAATGAGCACACACAAAAGGATAAAAATGACAAGTGATTTAAATAATTAAGTACAAGGCAAAGTTAAGGTTAAGTACAAGGACCCGGGAGTATATTTAAAAAAGCGGGTGGGTAGGCAAGTGAAGAGGAGGTAGAAGGGGAGGGGAAAAGAGGACTGAACTAGCCCGAGGAGAAAGCATGGATGGCATATGAAAAGGCCCTGTGCAAGGAGTAGCATAACATGCTTTAAGGAATAAATGAAGTCCCTGGTGGCTGAAGCACAAAAAGAACTGTAGGGATACAACAGGGGAGCAGAGCAGGGAGGACAGGCAAAAAGACCAGTTGGGCAGGCTTTTTGTGCCAACAGAGGGACGAGGGTCAGAAAAGCTATTTCAACGATACAGGGAGAGATGATAGTAGCTGGGCTACGGAAATGGCATAGATACTTAAATAAGAAAAACAATCACAACAATCATAATAACAGCTGTGGCTATTATTGTTGCCAAATGCTTATTACATGCCCAGACCCGTGCTGCTTATTTTAAATATATTATCTTTTTTCCCCCATCCCAACTCTAAATGATAAATATTGTGATTCCCAGTTTGCAAGCAAGGAAACTGAGACCCAGTGACTTAAATCACCTGGCCAGGACCCCATGCTGTTGGTATGTGATACACAAGGAACTGAATGAGTAGTCTATCTGCCTGGTTTCTACTAACACAACATAGTTTCCTTATCATAAAAGGAATAAAAATACCAACCGCTGTAGAGCCAAGAACTGTGCTGGGATGTTTAAAATCAGTTGGGCTTTCAATCGTCCTAACAACTGTGCCATATGGACAGCAGTAACCCCACTTTGAAGAAGGGGAAACTGAGGCAGAGCCAGGTCGGTGGTGGGGATTCGCTGGGTACTAATTGTTCCTAGGTCACAAAGTCACAAAATGGGGAATTGGACTGTTCAAGGCAATAAAATTCCAGAGGGTTTCTCCTTCTCAATGAGGATGCTGATTAATTAAAAACTAAAGTTCTGAGGATTGCCTGGTTGGCTCAGTTGGTTCAGTGTCCAACTCCTCCTTTCAGCTCAGGTCATGATCTCTGGGTTGTGAGATCGAGCCCCGCATAGGGCTCCATGCTGGGGCATGGAGTCTGCATAAGATTCCCTCTCTCCCTCCTACTCTCCCCCTCCTCACCTTTCTGTCTCTCCCTCTCTAAAAAATAAAAACTTTTAAAAAAAGAAAGAACGAACGAATGAACGAATGAACCTAAAACTCTGGGATATCCCTTTATCTGTTGATAAAGGGTAAAAACCCTCTGTAAAATCTAAAGTGGTGTTGCTTCTGAAATGAACATTCATATTTTTATTGTAATCTCTGACCCACAGCATCGGGAGTTCCAGATTTATATCACTGCATGTGTCGCCTCATCACTGACGGCTCATAAAGATAAAAATAATCTCAGTTACAGATGAAAAACATTGAGTATTTCCACCAAAATGGGCAGAAGAAATGACTCTGACAATCAAGTCATCTATGAGGAATCATATGATTTTCACCAAATGCATCATGAAAGTATCAACACTTCAAAATCAAGACCAAAAACAAATGTCGCTTACCACCAAAGAGGAAGATTTTAGACTGAGAATTCAAGAAAACAGAAAGGACTGAAAGAGGCTCCCTGAATTCCTAATTCCCCTATCATAGCCTGCCCCCCTCAAAACTCTAAGGCTGCACGTGGATTTATGTATCTGTGTCCCACTGAGTCTAACAAAACAGAAAATTCCTGCTGTTTGGTCAAAAGAATCCTTTTCTTCCCCCCATAATCTGTTCACTCCCCAAAATATTTAATGAATGATCTCTAGTAAAATAACAGATACTATAACAAATGTTCATTTATATGGCTTGTACATATTGCCACTCAGGCAACAAATACCTCTGTGAATACTATTGTACAAAGTGAGAACAAATGTTTAAAAAAAAAACTACTTGGACACAGAGATTGTATTTTATGTTTCCATCAATCAGGCTAACCTTCAGCTACTGTGACAAGTATAATCCAGTTAGTTTTCCATTTACATGTGGCATTAAACTGGTTAGATGAAAGCCAAATAATTATAGGTGTACCTTTTGGGTGAAAATACAGTGCAAATTACTGCATATTGTTATTTAAAAATAATCTGTAAACTTATGAGAGCAGCAGACTTTCCCTTTGCTACTGCATTTAGCTTATATGCGAGTCAGAAAACTTACAGTAAAAACCTTCTATTCAATGGGTACGGTTTCTGCAACCTTTATCATCTAAACGTGGTCTTGGTTCATCTGCTTGAACAATGTAACCCCTAGGCATCTTTGTTTGTGGCATTTGCCCAAGTATTTTGAAATGTTTAGTTTATTGCCAAGGCAACAGATGAGGACTAAGTAACAAGTCAGTCCCTCCCAGTTTTTGTTTCACAACTATCCTAAAGAGATGTGGCTTGTCAGCTTTGCAGACCACAGTGAATCCAAAAGGCACTGGAGTTTACTACCTGGAAAACTATTTCAAAAGATTCCTCACAAGCACTGAAAGAAAAACTCCTGCCAGATCAGATCCTCTTTTTCCATCAAGAAGTAAAACTGCCATACTCCTCAAAGGAATAACAACTAAACCCAAGCCTCAAAAACGACAACAGAAAATTAATTTTTTCATAACAAAAGATTTTACATAAGTTAGGATGTCACGGACCAATGTTCTATATAAACTGTTATGGCATGAACATGAACAAAGGTGAAGAGAAATCAAAGATTACCTTAAAATTTGTAAGGTATAGTTAATAATTTTAAAATGTGTGAACATAAAATATGTAAGACTGATTTATTAGCTATGTATAAACATTCGAATTTTATAAATGGATTGATATTAATTGATGTATGAAAATTATCTTTTTTAAAACAAAGGCGATCTTATTTTTTATTATGTTAGTCACTGTACAGCACATCATTAGTTTTTGATGTAGTGTTCCATGATTATCTTTTTATCATATGAAGAGTGATTACATAATTATTTTTTTAATTGGAATTGTTCTATACCAGACTTTCTTTAAAAGAGGCAAAAGATCAAATATTGGTTGATTACACTAAGTTCAAGAATAGGTTAAACTAAGTCACAGGTCAGACAGGTTCAGACAAGTGGTTACTGGCTGAGAAAGGTACCTGAGAACCTTCTACAGTGCTGTAAACAGTCTAATTCTTAATCTGGGTAGTAGCTACATGGGTATGGGGAATGGGGGCCGGGGCATAAATAAATAAATCACAAACACAAAGCAGTTTAAATGACATTCCATTTCTTAAGTGCCTATAAATTGTAATGTTTGCATATTACCTTGACAACCAAACACATGACAACTGTGTCCCCACCATCTTAAACTCTCAATTAAGGCCAAAGAAGGGTCATACACATGGCTTATTCCCCAGCCCATAGAAATATGAGGAATCTTTACCATGACCTATTTTTTTAAAGATTTATTTATTTATTTTACAGAAAGAGAGAGCACGAGCAGGAGGGGCAGAGGGAGAGGGACAGAGAATCTCAAGTTGACTCTGTGCTGAGCACAGAGCCCAAGGCAGGGCTCAGCCTCATATCCTGACATGATGACCTGAGCCAAGACCAAGAGTGGGACACTTAACCTGCTGCGCCACCCAGGAGGCCCTATAGTCGCCTATTTTAAAAAGGAATTAAGTCAAACCAACACAAGGCCATGTGACTTTCTGTAATAAACAAACAAACAATGCTTTGATCAGGGGTCACACTTCGGATTAAGGGCCTGATGCCCAGCTTTGTTCAGATATGACAACACACACCCTAATAATTTAGCAAATCACCCATAAAATGTTATTTGCAAGATATAAAGCAACTTAAATCATACACAATGCATCTCTTTCCAGAAACAAATCATACATGGAAAGTAGGGAGCCCCTCAATGATATGCCCAAGTCGGGCTATTCTGCCCAATGCTAAAAGCTGGAGTGATTTGGTAGGAAAGAGATAAGGGGCAAGTGGGGTGGGGGGGCAGGTGACTGGCTACTTGAGTGCCACTGTCTCCTACACACTTGAACTATCTGGAGTGCCAAGGGCAGAACTACATGCACCACCGGAAGGGCCTGAACCCCAGCCAAATGAAATCATGCACAACTCACCTGTCATTTCCGTCTCCTTCCCATGGTTCTCTAATTTGAGCAAGTGTTGCCCCAAATACAGCCAAGAAATACTCAAACTGTTTGATAAATAGAGCACAGATTATAAGTAAGGACCCTGTTATATACATTATACACCACAGCAGTGGTTCTCAAACCAGGGGGGAGGGGAATTTGCACCCCCCGCCACCCCTGAGAACACTGGCAGTGTCTGGTGACATTTTGGTCATTACAACTTGACATGGGGGCTGGCATGTTACTAGAATCTAGTGAGTAGAGACCAGGGATGCTGTTAAATGTCCTGCAGCGTACAGGACAGCTCCCACAACAACGAACTATCTGGCCCCAAATGACAAGAGTGCCAAGGCTGAGAAACTCTGCACTGAAGCCTAGATAAGCCAGCATGCAAAGATTCCAAAAGGCAAATTAGCAAATTAGAAAAGCTAGAGATTTAAGCTCATGAAACCAGATGAAAGTATAAATAAATAAAAGTAAAATGAAAAATAAGCCTGCCAACTTTCCTCTTCAAGTATCACACAGGGTCAAGGCTTTTCAAAAAAAAATATGAAAAATAAGCAGCACTGTTCGGTGTTTCGGGGGGTGGGGAGGGGATCTGAATCAATCAACAGGGGATTATGTAAATAAATGATGATAAAATCATACCATGAAATACTCCAATGCCATTAAAAATAATGGTTTTTAGCTAAATGTACTGATTTGGAGAGACACCCATGAAACGGTATTAGGAAAATAAAGAAAATTACAGAACACTGTAGACAGCAGGAGTCTCCTTTTGTAAAAAATTAAACAACC
>NW_019154094.1:26152348-26350457 GCF_002288905.1 Enhydra lutris kenyoni | reverse complement strand
AGATATAGATATAGATATAGATATAGATATAGATATAGATATAGATATAGATACATACACGCACACATAGTTTTGCATGAGCAGAGGAAGGACTGTTGATACAAACCAAACCATTATGTCTAAAGACCTAATGAGGTCTTTAGAAGGGTAGGATTGGAGATGGTGAAAAGGAAAATTAATAACTTTTTCTTCAGATGATACTATTCTTCTGCAGTTAAAAAAGCCTTATCAAGAGCACCTGGGTGGCTCAGTTGATTAAGCCTCTGCCTTCGGCTCAGGTCATCATCTCAGGGTCCTGGGATCGAGCCCTGCATCCAGCTCTCTCTGCACCCCGCTCAGCGGGGACCCTGCTTCCTCCCTCTCTCTCTGCCTGCCTCTCTGCCTACTTGTGATCTCTCTCTCTCTGTCAAATAACAAATAAAATCTTAAAAAAAAAAAAAAGCCTTATCAAGTCAACTGAGCTTAGGAAAGGAGGGGAGGAGCAAATAAAGGAACGAGCAGAGGAGAAAGGAAAAGAGAGCCTCATGCTAAGAGTTCATTGGGAAATCTGAGTCTGTTGTTCCTGTTTTTACCAGTGAGTGCTGCTGTTGACCAATTTAATAGATACAAGCTGTGAAATAAAAATGGGGAAAGCAACTCCAAACATCCGTCCCTTTGTTCACCATCAGGCCCCTTCAGCCAGCAATGCACGGTTTCGTTCAGCTGGCATGTTTGGTCTGGTTTCTCTGACCCACTGTTCATCTTCAAAACTTCTGCACCGCATAGTGATGGAATCAACTCTGGTCATATCTCTTCTCAAAAACAGAGACACCGACTGTGCTAGATGACAACCTCACTTCTGGCGAGAGGAGATAAGGATTCGGCACATCAGTTTTCTTGGAGGAGCAACTCAGGGCACAAGAACGTAATTACCCAAGTCTCATTACCAGAAAATTCTTTGAATACCTCTCGGCCACCAGCACTCGAAACTAAGGGCTCCTCTACTGTTGGTCACTATTAGTCAAAGCATCAAACTGTATTTTCCCAGTTCTACTGCACAAATGAATTAGACCCAGCATGCACCACAGCGGCACTCCTAGTAATGCCTCACACACACTTACTTACACGCGCCCATGAACGTCAAGCAATGTGTAACCTTGAAAAATGTCTGGCCAACACTTTTCTAGTATTTTGTTCCCACTTGCAATGGACACCACTAGCCCTATCTTGAAAGGCAACATAATGAGATTTAAAAGATACAAGATAAAAAGTTGGGCCAGTTTGAACTTTTTATACTTTGCACAAGTAACCATTCTTAACTTCCCATAACAAGTAGGCCCTTGGGTCTGTGTATTTCTTTTCTTTCTTTCTTTTTTTTTTTTTTAAGATTTTATTTATTTATTTATTTATTTGACAGAGATCACAAGTAGGCAGAGAGGAAGGCAGAGAGGGGTCGGGGGGAAGCAGGCTCCCCGCCAAGCAGAGAGCCAGATGCAGGGCTCGATCCCAGGACCCTGGGATCATGACCTGAGCCGAAGGCAGAGGCTTTAACCCACTGAGCCACCCAGGCGCCCCTGTATTTCTTTCTACTTGCAGACAGCACAGAAAGAATAAGAAAACACGATTTGTTTTTTCTTGTAGAAATGATTTATTACTGTACTATTAATCCAGTACTAGTAAAATGAACTAAGGAACATGTGTTTATCTTTTCTGAGTTACGACAGTCAAAGAACCACCACCACGCTGTTAAGAAGAAAAACAACTTGGAAAACTCTTGAGCGGTCGCTGAGCTTTCTTTCAACCCCAGAGCTGAATCACAGTTGCGGCCGGATTTCACAATCCCCCCAGGGTCTGTGAAGACACTGGCGCCAATCATAGCATTTCCCCTGATTAGCAAACTGGCTTCAGACCCATCAAAAACTTTCACATTTGAAATTTAACACATCTATATTTAGAACATGAGTTGTAGGGCAACATTTGCTGCAAGCAAAACAGCAAAGGAGGAAAAAAAAAAAAAAAAAGCACTGAGGCTGTATTTGTTCCTATGGAAAGACGGGTCATAACTCTCGAACCTAAATACAGAATGGGCCACTTAGAGATTAGACACTGGAAAATGAAGTAGTTAGTGTAGGACCAGTGAGTGTCCCCGGTGTATTCTAAGGAGAGGCACCTGGAATTAAGGAGCTTACTATGTTAAACCTACCAGTACCATGGCCAGCAAGTTAGGATAAATCTATGAGGAGTTGGGTCTGGTATAAGAAACTAGGGAAGGAGAAAAAGGTAATCTGAATTTCATGCCCAGTCTGAAAAGAGGCTGACTATGCCTCAGCTCCAGCCACTTGGTGATTAGACAGAAATGTGGATCCAGACTTTCCAGATTTTCCAGTTTTCCAAGGGAAGCTATTTTTATGGGAAATTTCCTAATTTTTTTTAAATGTTAACCACTAATTCATATTTTGTCAAAAACAGATTTATGGCTCCATCCGAATGTGTCTGTGGGCCACGCTCAGCCTGTAGGCTTGGGGTTTGCGACTTTGACTATAGAATGTTCTAGTAACTCCATCAAGCAGTTAAATCAGCAGCAGTTTCTAATTCTGTTTTTTTTTTTTAAATTCTGTGTTTTTAATTCTGGTTAAACACACATATACACACAATTTACCATCTTCTAAGTGTCCAGTTCCGTCTCCAAAACTTTATCATCTTGCACAACAGAAACTATACTCATTTTAAAAATCCCCTTTTCCCCTTCCCCAAACCCCTAGCAACAACCCTTCTATTTCTGTTCCTGCAAATTTGACTAGTTTAGGTACCCGTATAAATGGAAACATACTGTACTTGACTTTGGGGGACTGGCTAATTTCACACACAATAATGTCCTCAAGGTTCATCCGTGTTGGAGCATGTAACAGACTTCCTTCCTTTTTAAGGCTAAATAATAGTCCACGGACAATTGGGTTGTGCCACCTCTTGGCTACTGTAAATACTGCTGTTAGGAACAAAAGTATAAAAATATCTCTTTGAGACCCTGCTTTCAATTCTTTTGGATATATGCCCAGAAGGAGGATTGCCAGATCACATGTTCATTCTATTTTTAATTTTTTGAGGAACCACCACAAGTTTTCCATAGCATGGGCACCATCTTACAATGCCTTTAACAGTACACGTTTCTGATTTCTCCATGTCCTTGCCAGTACTTGACATTTTCTGTTATTTTAAGAACAGCCATTCTAATAGGCGTGAGGTGATACCTCACGGTGGTTTTCATTTGCATTTCTTATGACTTGTGATGTTGAGCACCTTGTTCACATCCCTGTTGGTCATCTGTATGTCATCTTCAGAGGACTGTCCTTTGCCCATTTTTTTTTAAAGATTTTATTTATTTATTTGACACACAGAGAGAGATCACAAGTAGGCAGAGAGGCAGGCAGAGAGAGAGAGGGAAGCAGGCTCCCCACTGAGCAGAGAGCCCGATGTGGGACTCAATCCCAGGACCCTGAGACCATGACCCGAGCCGAAGGCAGAGGTTTAACCCACTGAGCCACCCAGGCGCCCCCTTTGCCCATTTTTAAACTGAGTTATTCAGCTTTTTGTTGTTGAGCTATAGAAGTTCCATATATACTCTGATATTAACCCTTTATGAGATATAGGATTTGTAAGTATATTCCATCATTACATGGGTTGCCTCTGCATTCTGTTGATTGTGTCCCTTGAGGCACAAAAGTTCTTTTAAGTTTAATATAGTCTCACTGGTATATCATTTCCTTTATTGTTGTCTGTGCTTTTGTTGTCATATCGAAGAAATCATCCTTAGCTAAGTCCAATGTCATAAAACTTTTCCCCCATGTTTTCCCTTAGGAGTTTTATAGTTTTTGATCTTGTGTTTGATCTTTAATCCATTCTGAGTTAATTTTTTATACAATGTAATACATTTTTTTGTATGTGAATATCCAGTTTTCCCAACCCCACTGGTTGAAGAGACAGTCCTTTCCCCATTCTGTGGTTTTGCACCTCTATCAAAGATCCTGTGGCCACGTCGTGCCTGGGTGGCTCAGTGGTTTAAAGCCTCTGCCTTTGGCTCAGGTCATGATCCCAGGGTCCTGGAATCGAGCCCTGCATTGGGCTCTCTGCTCAGCAGGGAGCCTGCTTCCTCCTCTCTCTGCCTGCTTCTCTGCCTACTTGTGATCTCTGTCTGTCAAATAAATAAATAAAATCTTAAAAAAAAAAAATCCTATGGCCATACATGTGTCAGTTTATTTCTGAGCTCTTTATATTCTATTCTATTGGTCTTTTTGTATGTCTTTATGTCAGTATCACAACATTTTGTATACCATGGCTTTGTAATATACTTGGAAATCAGGAAGTGTGATGGGGCTCCTGGGTGGCTCAGTTGGTTAAGCATCTGACTCTTGATTTTGCCTCAGGTCATGATCTCAGGGTCGTGAGACTGAGCCCCGCATTGGGCTCTACACTCAGCACACAGTTTGCCTGAGTTTCTCTCCTTCTCCCTCTGCCCTTCCCCCCATACTTGTGCATTCTCGCTCTCTCTCTCTCTATCAGATAAATAAACAATAAAATCTGAAATCAGGAAGTGTGAGCCCTTCGACCTTGTTCTTCTTTTTCGAAATTCTTTTGACTCTTGGGGTAGGTGCAAATTTTTCATGAAAGACTCCTGGCTCGGGTTTTTCCAAGGATCATGCTGGTAAAAGCTCTTTCAATCCTCTACCACTACTAATATATACAGAAGCACAGAACTTCAGAAGGACATAAAGACATAATAAAACTTCCCAGGAATTCCAAACTTAACAAAAGATGGAGCACTCTGGAAGCATCCTGGCTTTGCTGGTGGAAGGAAAAGTGGTCAAGAGACAAAAAGTGGTCAAGGATCAAAAAGATCTGTGTTGTGGCTCCACCATTTCCTGTCCACGTTATCTTGTACATATTGTTTAATCTCAGTTTCCCCATCTATAAAATGGAAGTAATGAGAGCACCACCTTCCCAGGGCTACTGTGATGAACAAACAGAACGATTCATATAAAGTACTTAGAGCACAGTGCTTTCTAGGCACACAGTGAACATTCATTCCACTAATGGCTACTACCAGCACTCCTGGAATTTATGACTCTCGATATTAAGCATTCTATTTTTATCAGTGGTATAAATTTTATAGAATAAAATACAATGTCAGGCACCTAGAGACCCATATGGAAACATAACTTTTTATTTACTAAAGCAAAAAGTTCATTGTCAGAAGCAAGAAGATCAATACAAAGAAAAAACAAAGTTAGGGTAATTTTTACTACTTTAATGAAACTCAGATTCATTCATCCAAAAGGCTTTTGGCACAGAGAACCACTGGGCAGATATGCTTTACAAATCAATACCAAACACCAGGAATTTCCAACAACCTAAAAGGAAGAGAATCCTCAGTTTGGTCTGGTGTAGCCCACACTACTAAGAACTTGAAACTAAATCCTTAAAACGTTAAATCTCAATCTAGGTCTTTTATTCATTAAAAGAGCAGTTTCACAAGTAACTGTTAACATGAGTGTACAAGAGAAAACTATCAGATTGTGTCCTGAGTCCCAAATGTTTATATCTACACCCATTCCTGATTTTCCTACAGGATCCAGAGCTCCTTTGAAAAAGGTCACTTCACCTTGGAATCTACGTGTGGAATAGAGCACCACTGCATTTTCCAGTCAGTCTCAACCCATTCCCACATCAAAGGCATCGGCTGATAAACAGGAACATGAGTTGAGAATGCCCAATAAGAAAGGCTTGATTTCTTCCTTACTATTCTAAAAGAGCTTCCCAGAAACATGTCTGTCTGTCTGTCCTCTCTCATTTGCATACTCTTTCTTTCTCTGGATATGGAGGAGGGAGTAAGCAGCCCCAGGAGTATTTGGTACTCTCCTGACATTAAGTAGAACCAATGATACACTAAAGGTGACACTAAAGTGGACAGGATCAGAAATGAGACACATGACATTAATGCTAGGCCTCTTAGTAAAACCAACCACGAAGTTCAAACCAACTCTGAAAGGACCTGGACTCTTCCTCTAAATCAAACAAGAAATCTTTTTTACTTGAGTTGGATTTTATGCCATTTACAACTACACGAATTTTTACCTATACACTGATAAAACTCTAATTCTAAAACAAAACTTTAAAATAACATACACTTCCAAGAATATATGCCCCAGATATGTATTTAGGTCTCTGGCCTCAAATATTTGGACATCAAAAGGATAAGACCAGGGATGCCTGGGTGGCTCAGTTGGTTAAGCAGTTGCCTTTGGCTCAGGTCATGATCCCGGCGTCCTGGGATCAAGTCCCACATCGGGCTCCTTGCTCGTCAGGGAGCCTGCTTCTCCCTCTGCCTCTGCCTGCCATTCTGTCTGCCTGTGCTCGCTCTCTCTCCCTCTCTCTCTCTGACAAATAAATAAATAAAATCTTAAAAAAAAAAAAAAAAAAAGGATAAGACCATACAAACAAACATATGGCTCTCACGGTCTTATGGGAAACTCAGTATCCATGTTAGGCAAGTGACTGTCACCCATCATTTCAATGCCACCCTTAAGCACTTCAAGATTTAACTCAAGGAGGCTAAAAATATTTTGCAGATATATTTCCTTTGCTCCTCTGAGTAATCTAAGGCTACTGAATCTGTCCTGCTAGGATATACATTCATTTTTCAATGTTAACCAAAATGAAGGAACTCTGTATATGCAATATGACATTAGGAAGACCTTAGACATCAGCAGCTTCTCTCGTCTAAGGAGCCCAAAGAGCCTTATGCTCATTTACTGTCAACATTCCTATAAAGTAGATAGAAACAGGTATTCATGCCCCTGGAGGCAGCAAGATAAAGCTCTGATGAAGGTCACTGGGCACTGGGCAGTTACAAAACAAAGGCAGACACTCAGGGAGTCCTTACTCTATCTTGAAAATAAACCATGTCTTAAACCTGTGTTTGAGGGGTCAGAATAAAATGATTTTCTTATTTGGGATTTCCCAAAGTACACACTGGCAGATATTCTCCCTCCAATTCTCCTCTCCCAAAAAAAAAAAAAAAAAAAAAAG
This sequence comes from Enhydra lutris kenyoni, assembly GCF_002288905.1. NCBI lineage: Eukaryota > Metazoa > Chordata > Mammalia > Carnivora > Mustelidae > Enhydra > Enhydra lutris. The sequence goes on along the minus strand of NW_019154094.1, from coordinate 26,343,395 downwards.
GCAGGAGAATTCTAGAGTCAAGTAAGTCTAAGAAACACAGGGCAAAGACACACCAGTTTGTTCATTACTGCCCATTTCAGAACCTTTAATATGTTGATGTACATTATGATACTTGAGAAGGTTAAGTGAGTAAACATAAATATAAGTAAGAACTCAGAATACATGAGCACACGTATATGCTCTCAACGGATGTCACCAGAAGAGGCAACAATAGAAAGAATCCAGTACCTAGACCCAGACTGCCTTGGTTAGGCTCCCAGCTCTATTACACAAAAGCAGAATGACCTTCCTTCACTTGTGAAACTGGAATTAAAATACAGTTGATCCTAAAAAACATGGGTTTGGACTGTGCTGGTGCACTTAACACGTGGATGTTTTACAGTACCATGGTGTAAATGTACTTTCTCTTCTTTATGATTTTCTGGATAATTCTCTCCTACAGCTAACATTATTGTAAGAATTGAGTATATAATACAAATAACACACAAAACGTGTGTTAATCAATTATTTATGTTATTGGTAAGGCTCCCATTCAACAGGAGGTTATTAGTAGTTAGGTTTGGGGGGGAATCAAAATTACACATGGATTTTCAGTTGTGCACGGGGTGGATGCCCCTAACCCGTGTCATTCAAGGGTCAAGTGCAATGCCTACTCCACAGGGGTGGTGCATACAAAGGGCTTACAAGGAAGCAGTAAATTTTAGGTGCTGTGGGTCCTTTTATTGTTGTTGTTCCCTAAATGGGTATTAGAGTATATAGTTCCCCAAATTTACTTAAGCACAGTACCTTTTGTTTTGTTTTGTTTTTTCATATGGCATGAATGATTATCTGGCTGACCTTTTAACTCTAGTTCTTAAATTCTATTTACTAGCCCTCCTTCTTCTCCCTGAAGGTAGATATCACCCTGGGTAAGTCCACCTGCCAATCCCCTTCTCTCTTACCCAACCCTCCTCAACCTTTCACCCCAGAGGATTCCTTTTTTCTACTAACTATTCAGGAAATGGACATGGTTCCAGGCGGAAGGTCATGCTCAGTCTCCCAAGGCTGAACTTTATGCAGTCCTATTCCTTCTCACTCAAAACCTGAACTCATAAAAAACAAGAATAGAGACTCTCCAGGTCCCTGGATCATTAAGTCAAAACTGCCAAGTAAACACTGATGACGATGATGTGATTTAAAAAGAGGCAGGGAACCTGGTGACATGGTGCGCTTTGGTCAAAGAGAGTATAGTGCAGCTTTGAAAGGCATGAGTTGGGAGATCCAAAAGATCAGGGTTCAAGTCCCACTTCCCCTCCTTGCTAGTCCCATGACTCTGAGCTTCTGCCCTGTGACATGGAGATGACATGGTACTCGGCTCATGGGATTGTTGCTGATTTAAATGAGATCATGTGTGTGGGGCACTTAGCAGAGTACCTGGCACGTTGGAAGCCTCAATAAATGCTAGGCTGGCGACTGCTATTAAATTGCCACCACTGCTGTTGTTATTTCGGGACACAACTGCCCCAGCACGCCGTGACTCACTGCTCCACTCAGCCTGCCCTGCCTCAGCCCTTATGAGGAATTTTTGAGCCCCTCACAGGATGACCCGAATTACAGTCCTCACCACGACGGTCAGCCCAGCTCCGCAGCCAAGAGCTCTCTGCCAGTACACAGCTTTCATGAAGAGACACAGAAGGAAGAGAATAGATTTGTACCATTAAAAAAAAAAAAAAAAAAAAAATCTAACCGCAGCACTTTGACAAAGATAACAGGCTCTCACTTGTATTAACCAGCCCGAACAAACAAAACCCAAACAGTTAGCTGCTGGAGCCCACAATCCAGGCCAGTCTTTCCAGATTGGGATACAGAGGATCCTTGAGGTTTACCTGGGGCGGTCTCCAACAGAAAACATACCTTGGATTTGACACTTCAGAAAAAATCATCACAAAAGTTTCTTAACTTTACAACACTTAAATTATGATTGCCCTGTGTTGTCAAGTCTTTTACAAAGAAGGACCTGCCTCTAAAATCGTCTACATTAATACACCTGAGTATCCATTCGAATCACCTGAAAAATGCCTAACCTCTAGTAATCCAACTACTGATTTGCCATGGATGAAAGTGAAGAGTTTGCTAGTCCAGCTTCTCAACAAAGCAACTTCTCTAATATGGGGGAATGAGGGGAGGAAATTCATTTGTCTGAAATACTTGTAGTGAAAAACTTCATATTTTAAAAATTCACTCAAGACTCTAGTTTCATAACTATTTCCAATACTTAGAAATCTTAAAATCCTTAACACTAAACACTGAGGCAATCATCTATCACTATCTATTCTGAGATACCAGAAAATCCTTCAAAATGATTTCTCAGAGAATTCTGATTGCCTTCTCTCACCCTCAGAAGAAGCTTCTGTAAACCAGAAATGTCTGTACTAAATTCTGGGATTTATAAAAAGGAGGAATCACAAATTGCTGGAAAGCACTGATCATAACACCCACTAGCAAAGAAAGCCATGGTTCATCCTGAGAAAAGAACAAACAGCATGTTGTTCCTTCCTGGAGATCTGCTATAAAGAATAGCCAGTATTTAAAACAAAACAAACAAAACAAAACAACAACAAAAAAAACTCTTCCCCAATGGCTCCTTTTATACAGACCACAAAGGAAAAGATGGAATTGTGATATTGCTAAAATTAGCAAAAGCCTTTCATGAACAATAAAAAACATAAACCATCAGAACAACTCTTAAAATAGTTTTCTTTAATATATTTGAGGGAACGGGAAGAGGAGGAGAAGCAGGCAAGAAGAAAGTAAAGCAAAAAAGATAAAATTAAATTAAATCTTTATCCTCAGGCATTTTGGACATTTTGGACCGCGGCTCTCCAATTGCAGTGGGGCAAAGACTCACAGAAGAGCTGAGCAAAATACAGTGGTCCCGAAACCCTCAAATCATAGCACTAGAGTTCCAGGACCCAGGAATTCATATTTTTAATGCATTCCCAGATGCCTCTGACACAGGTGACCTTCAAACTACGTTTTGTGAAACAATGCTTTTAGACACACAGGGAAAAATATATATTCTGGGTAGTTTATAACATCTTTTATCAGAACCTTGCAAATAAGTAAGGGATCCCATAGGCCCTAGCAAATAGTTCAGTTAGAATTGGGAAGTCGTCAGTCAATATTTGAGGTGCTGAAAGCAACAAATCTGACTTGGCATTTTAACAGAAGCTATACCTATACACACACACACACACATATATATATATATACACAAAGGTACATGTATACGTAAGTATGCATCTGTCTGTATATGTACATACTTGACTAAGTCTACTGTAGTCAAATAAAGCACCCTGTCTTTCTTTTCTACTTGTTCAACATAGACTGTTAGTCAAAAACAATGAGAACTTTGAGAAAGATGACTCTATCATATTGTGTGCAACTTAATACGATACAGATGGGCAGGTGAGGCGAGCATCCAAGCAAAACACAATTTCTGGTATCTGAACTTCGCCATAATCCGTCAGAGGATACCCTGGTCTCTGCTTCCAAACCAGCATTGTTCTCACACCTGGAAAAGAGCCTGTCTTTTTATACGCATAAACTTAACTGACAATCACTCTGATAGAGAATCGTAGCTGCTTCCTGGGAAAAAAAAGCAAGAGCATAAAGGTGCTTATCAAGAGAATGGTCTACCCCTCTCATCACAGAGCACGTTATACCGAAAGCAGTATAAATTAGATGAGACTAATTTTCCTTATCACTGGTAGGAAATTCTCTGGTGATGTGTAGGGCTCTCTTCTCATCTGTGTCAAGGAAATGAGTTAATTTTTATGTTCTCTTAAGGATCTGTAAAACACACAGCTCGAACATAATCCCACTCACCTTTTGCCATTTGTAATTTCTATTAATTCAGATTGCACATTTCTAGATTTACTTAAAAAATACCAATAAAACTAAGGGAAGGCCTGGTGGTTACTTTGAAAAGAGGTAAGAATCCTGAGAGAAATAAACACAGGTGGAAAATATTTAATCAGAGAATGATCTAGAAGAAAGAAAAGGCCTCTGACAGACTAGGCTTTGAATGGTGAAGTGTCCTATGTAAGCATTCCTCTAAAAGTATAGAGCACACCCTATGAAATGGTGCTTTGGTTTGGAAATCAAACAGACATGGGATCAAATCACAGCTTGTCACTTAATTAGCTATGTGATTATGGGCAAGTCACACAACCACCCTTAACCTCAGTGCCCTCGTCTGTTAAATGGAAGAATAACAGTAACTATCTAATAGAGTTGTTGTGAAGATAAAATTAGATAATGCATGCAGAGTTCTTAGCACATAATAAGCATTCAATAAATGTTAGCTTGTTATTATTCTATTATAAGGGTCAGGTGTGTGGGTGTACAGGTAATTTGACCTTGGCTTCCACTGATTGGCAGGGAAGATTAAAAATTAAACAAACAAACAAAAAAACATACAAGCTTATGATGCTACAAATCAGGGACCCAAACAAGTAAATCCAAGTGGCTCACGTACATAAAAACTCAGCTGTACAAACACCTCTTGTTTAAATGGTTAGAGCAGACTGAGGTTCATACAGGGCATGACCACTTTGGTTGTACGTGGCCCAATGCCAGGGGCTGCCATTCCCAGACCATCATCAGAAGATGCTCTTACTACGTGTTGAATTATGTGTCCCCAAAATTCATATGATGAAGTCCCAATCACCAATACCTCCAAATGTGACCTTATATGGAAACTGAGTCCCAACTGAATCTGACTGATGTTCTTATAAAATGGGGAAATCTGGACACAGACACATACGCAAAGAGAAGTCATGTGAAGACATGGAGTGAGGGTACCACATGCTAAGAACTGCGGGAATTCACAAAGGAGGCCTAGAACCTATCTCTCCCTAGCACTGACAGAGGGAGCATGGTCTGGCTCCCATCCCACGCCTTGATCCTGGACTTGCAATCCAACCCATCCCATCCCACACCTTGATCTTGGACTCAAAACCTCCAGAACCAGGAGACAAGAAACACAATGTGGCAGCCCTGTCTACAGTCCACACCTAGCTTCCAGAGACGTAGACCCCCGAACCTCCAGATCTTTAACATAACAGACCATGCTAGTGTCTGTTCCAAATGTGCTGACGTGCCCACAGATGAGACAGGCAATCCATTCTGCATGCTTCAGAAGCGGAGCTCCGTGAAAAGAGAGAAAGGACACTCAGGAGATAACCTGTCAAACACTAAACAACATGTACTGTCCCTGCCACACTGGTGTCACTGGAATCCAGGAAGACTGACTGGCAGGAAGCTCCGTCTAATGCTGGCCAACACCAGTTGCTATGGCCAGAAGGTGTACAGTTTGCCTGGGAGACAGAACCGTTCCACACAAAGCTTCTACCTTTTCTGATTTGTCTGAGCAGTGCTTCTGAAACTTCCTGGGGTGTCAGCATCAACTGAGATTTTGATTAGAGCCAACAGCCCTCTATTGGAAAGATATACTTGACCCCAACATTTGCACACAGGTTCAAGAGTCTGAGCAGAGCAGGCCTGAGGGGCAGTGAGCTGGGTAACTGTGAGGGGCAGTGAGCTGGGTAACTGCATAGGGCCTGGGTATGGTTAAATACCCTGCTGTTACTGTCTTGAAGTTGTTAATTTTTAAATAAGAGAGCCTACATTTCCATTTTGCACTGGGCCCCACAAATTATGTAGCTGGTTCTAGGTTTTAGGAATACAAAAGCACCAAAAGAATGGACCCTGTAGCTGTACCTATTAAGGGCCAGGAAAGATTTACAACTCCTATTCAACAGATTTTATTTGAGGGCTCCTTTTCTGAAGGGCAACATGGTTAGGGACACAACATTAACAAACTGGTTACATATGTGAAAAACACACTCTCACCAAAACCAGCGCAGACCTGTCTCATCACTTATTATTATTAGTTTTTTAAAGGACTGGAACCCAAATGACTACAAATGATTTACGTGTCCAAAGAAAGACCTTATACTAAAAACCAAATTTCATTAGAATGAGTTACCATAAAAAAAATTTTTTTAAATGTTTTCCCCCAAAACTTCAGAGGAACATGAGCTAGCAAACAGGATAATTTGCCCTGTCTTTCTGACTTATCTTAATAAGTAATGTCACCACCATGTGGACATCTTAACTTCAGCTGTAGGTAGTCTCCAACAACAGCTGGAGGTTGTCTCCAAGGATGGCCTTCAATCAACCGAACCAGGCTTCTCAGTGTTCATACCTTTGTGTAGTCCCCTCCCACAGTGATTCTGGCCTGGCCTCTTGACCTGTGTTAACCAAGGGAATGTGGCAAAGGTGATGCCCCTAGTCATAAAGGAGACTAGTAGTTTCCACTTACCTTTTCTTGGAACATTCATGGTGGAGAGCCCTGAGGCACCAGGCAAGGAATTCAGTGGCCCTACTTGAGAGATCACACGGAGAGGCCATAAGAGACCATGAAACTATGTCAATTGTCTCAGCACTCAAGACAGATACTCAGATTTCTTCAACCCTGGCCATCACCTAACTATAACTACAGGAAGGACCCCAAGCAAGACCAGCAGAACTGCCCAGTCGAACTCAGTTAACCCTCAAAACTGTGAGGGAGACTAAATCATTATTGTTTTGAGCCGCTTAGTTTGGGTTGTTGGTTACACAACAGCAGGCAACTGAAATAAGCTCTAAATATTCCTTCGAGAAAACAGAGGGTAGGAACTGGGCATCCATGGGTGAATCTAGCCCACAAATGAGTGCTAGTTCACGTGCATCCTTCTCCCTCTCTTTTTTCTAAACATATTGGGTAACATTTAAAATTGGGAGATCTCCAATAAAAATCTAGATTTCAGGTTTCTGAGAAATGAGAATAGCAGGCACATTGGACCTACATTCCATCACGGTAATAACAAACAGCAGCAGAATAGTACTTGCCCCTCTACAAAGGGTTCATGGTCTTGTTAAGTCTGAGTTTCCACCTGGCCTCATCTCTGTTAGATCATCTTTTCACCCCCACAGTACTTAACAGAGTGACTGGAGCACTAGTTGGTCCACACTTGGTTGAGCAATTGCACAAAGTACCAACTGGCCTTATCATCCCACGTGATTGCCAAATCTTATTGTTCTTACCTCGGTTATCCCCTCCTTTCCAAACCCATCACCATTGTCACCATGCCCTCTCTTAGATCATTGCAAGAACATCCTATGGGTCTTCTAGCCTCCATGTTGTACTTCCAATCTATTCCAGTCCATCCCCACTAGGACCACCCACTTAAAACACAGACTGAGCATATCACAGGCTGTCCTTAGAAGTCTTCAGTTGGAGGGTACCTGGGGGGCTCAGTTGGTTCGGCAACTGCTTTCGGCTCGGGTCATGATCCTGGAGTCCCAGGATCGACTCCCGCATCAGGCTCCCAGCTCCACGGAGAGTCTGCTTCTCCCTCTGACCTTCTCTTCTCATGCGCTCTCTCACTGTCTCTCTCTCTCTCAAATAAATAAATAAAATCTTAAAAAATTTTTTTAAAAAGTCTTCAGTTGGTTTCCTTGTTGTGATATTGTACGAGGTGTCACCATTGTGGAAAACTAGGCAGGCACATGGGCTCCCTCAGGATGATTTCTTAAAACCATGTATTTTAGGAATCAGAGTCCACAATTATCTCAAAATGAAAAGTTTAATTTTTAAATCTATGAAAATGTTCAAGGTACATATTCTTTGACCCATAAAGTCTACTTCCACCAAAATTCAATTTGTACATAATTTTTGAATGTCTTTGGTTGTTCCCCTACATCTATACCTATAGAACAAAAAGTCCAAACTCACTCAGCCAGACTTCCAAGGCTTTCCTCATTTTTGTCCTTTACTGAAAACAATAAATCCCTGGAATCCTCAAACACATCCTACATGCTGTGCGTTTGCCCAGCCTAGGACCATCCTCCATCATCCAGTAAACCCTCTGCTTTCTCCAACATGGGGTTCAAATTCCCTCTGCCACAGAGCCTTTTTTAAGTTTCCAAAAAGAAATTAATCTCTCCCTATCCTACCCCACCATGTTTTGTTTGCACCAGGAGTGTGTCCCAGCCTTGTGCACAAGCTCTTTCTGTATATATGCAGATGTATATCATCCAAATTCATGGAATAAACCAGTTCAGAGAGGTTAAGCAATATTCCCAAAATCACAAAGCAAAGTGGCAAGCTTGAGATGCCTCTTTCCAAAAATCTCTCCTATTCTGCTATACCTCAAAACCTGGAAAGTAATTTCTCCTCAGCACTGCTGTTAGCTAAAACAGTCACTAACAGAATTCTGCATATATTAGGTGAGAAGACTTTCTTGAATTAAACTAGAGTAAAAAAAAAATATTTGCACCTTATGATACCCTGAATAATGTTACCTTCAAAAAAAAGTGAACAAACATTTCTCCTTTCTAGTTTTAAACACAGAATGATTATATCCTTCAGAGATACAAAAGTCATAGTAAAGGGTATGACATTTTCCATCATGCGTTCCCTGATTTTACTTGCACATAAGTAAGGAAACACCAAATGGAACTGTCCTCATTTGCTCTAAGCCCAAAGAGGTCTACTGAGAAATTAGGGATAAGATTTGCAATAAATTTGAGAAAAATGTCTTTTGTACGTTGAGAATTTTAATCGGAGAGGAAACAAGAGGAGTTTAATATATTTTAAAACAATTCAGAGTTATAGGTGTTTGAAGGTAGCTAACAATTATATAGTGGAACTTACAAATTTACATGTTAATGAGAAATTGCAGCTTGGGGCTGACTGCAGAGTTGAGAGAAAACATGCCCACTGACACTTCCCACTCATGTGATTAAACTCCTCCATGTCCTCAAACATTTCATACCCCTCCACCTCTTACCAGAAACCTTGGTGAGGCAAACCCAGCAACTATTTGCAGATATAAATTCCACTTCCTTTGTTTGCTACTAACAGAACTAGAACTTGTTCAGGGTGGCAAGTGCCCAGACACAAGATGCCATGTAACACAGTTCCAGCCACGGAGATACAAGGAGACATCTACAGCCAGGAAAGCCAGGTAGAGGGGGTGGAAGGGAAAAGCGGGGAGCTGCTGGTACCTGGGAAAGCCTGTGTTTTCTTCCTGGTAGAGATGCTACTCCTCTTCCTTTTCCCCTCTTCTAAGCAGATGTGATTCCTGGAGGAGAGGCAGCCATTTTGCAACCATGAAGTAAAAAACATGAGGAAAAAGCCAAGACAAATGGCTGTGAGGATGGTTCTGACTCTGGGGAGCCACTAATGGCTGTGGTCACAGACCCCCTGGGCTTCTTGCAGGGGAGATGAATGAATCTCTATTTGTTTTCAGGCATGAAAATGTAAACCTGATTGAGAGCCATTCTTCTTTCCTCACTCTCTTCCCATCTAAGTCCAACCAATCACCCAGGCCTGTGCTTCTTCATGCCCCAGTATCTCTTATTTCCACCCCCTTCTCTCCATCTCTCCAACCACCAGGCAAGTCACAGATAGCACCATCTCCTGCCTGCACTTCACTGGTCTTCTTTGTCACTACCCTCTGCAGCCCATTCTCTATGGCACTGCCACAGTGACCTTTTCAGAAACAAACAAAATCCCATAGCTCCTACTTAAAATTTTTCCATGCCTCCCTACTGGCCTTGGAACAAAGCCCAGCCTCCTAATCATAGATTAAAAGTTCTATGGCCCCTATGACACTGAACTTGAATTAATTTCTCCTCAAGGATCCAACCTTCAAACCATTCTCATACTCTCAGCAGATATTTGCACATGACTCCAAGAAAGCTCTCCCATATACTTTTGATTAAGTAACTCTACGCATCCTTCCAGAACACAATGTAGGAATTTCATTAGCACTTCCATGTTTGACTTGAGTATCTTACCACCTAGGACTGATACAACCATTTTTGCTTCTTTGCACATCCAACTGCACAGTGCCAGCTCCCACCTTCCATTAAAACACAGGGACTTGGGGTCAAATGCTTGTCAAAGTCCTGCTTTTCTCAAATGCCACTTATAGCTTTGTACTATAATCACTGTTTCTCCTTCCCTACCTTATTTTTTTAGAAAAAAGGAAGTTGAACTAAAGATATATTGCAAAACAACACAAAAGTTTAAATACAGATACTGTAGAAACAGTGACCCAAATGACTAAAATGGAAAATGTTACCAACATTGGAATCAGTGTTTATCCATTTCCGGTGATGCACGGTTACGATGCATGGTTATCAGTCATAAGTGAGATTTAACATCAGAAATTTAAACAATGTCCAAACATTACTCTGTGAACACAATCCCAGTGAAGATATGAAATAGAAACAGACTTGATTTAAACATGGTTAATGTAATGACTTTTTATTTCTTTATTTTGGAAATTTTAGTTCCTAATGTTTCCTAGGAGTCATTTTCCATGAATATAATACTGTCCACGTAACATTGACCCTGACTGACTTCAATCTTTTGTGACCTATAAAATCATAAATGCATGATTGTAAGATGTTTACTGAGTATTTTCAAGTTCCTGAAACAGCTCCATTTATATAGATATACCAACAGTAACAAAAGACCTCAACATTATTTCCTACATATGAAGCATGTTGATTTCCAGAGAGGGTCTGTGGAATCCATCTTACCATGTAAGTTCTATATAAGCCAGAGATATATTACCAGTGGAATTAAAAATAATAGAAGGTTGACAATTATAAGAAAAGTCTTCACTGTAGTTATGACTTAATTATTTTCCACGTGCCATTTCCTACTCTAAGCACTTTACACATGCATTATCTCATAGATTTCTCATAAAAACTTGGCACTACAACTGGAATTATCCTCATTTAAAAAAAATAAAAGAAAATTAGTCTCAAGGAAGTTGACAACTTCATGTTGGTAAATCTGGTCCATAACGGAACCTGACTTATGACCCTAAACCATCAATCTACAGGCTTCTTCATCACAACTGCAAACATTTACATAGCACTTCGCATGTACCAGAAGAAGAGGTTTATTTTCAGGACAACCCTATGTAGCAGGTATTATCACTATCCTCATCCTACACATGGGGAAACTCAAACATGGAAAGGTCAAGTTACGAGGTCAAGATGACCCAGCCAATAAGCTCCAGATCCAGGAGTCAAACCTAGACCAGGACCTCTGGAATCTATGCCCTTAACTACCACCCTATTCACCGCACTATCCTCCAAGTAATAATTGTATCTCTAGGGAATTTATAATGTGCTGGGCATTTTGACCCTTTCCCTATATTATCTCATGGAATTCTCACAATTACCGATGTAGGTGGTATTTTTATCTCCACTTGACCAATGAAGGTTCTGGGACTCAGAGAAGTTACTTCAGTTGCCCAGGGTCACACAACCGACAAGTGCTACGCTGGGGAATGTAAAGTAGCGCTGTTTGGGTTTCAGTCCCCACCTCCCCAAATTTTTTCCTGAGGCATGTCTGTCTGGGAAACAGTAGGCATCAGATTTTCCACCTCTTTAAAACTGTTCAGTTCGTGTAATTTAGGGTGTGACTATTCATAGATACTGTTGAGCTCATCTTATGGGAGCCAGTGTAACCGCAATGCATCCTGCAGAACAATGCATGCTTTCTCTATAAATTACATATGCCAGCCTGACTTAGGAAAAGCCCATCTTTGTGATATGAACACGCAAGACAGTTCAGTTTTAGAAATAAAGAAGGTCCACTGTGGATGCTGTTTTTCTTTTATACACACAGTAGGAAACTTTGCTCTTTCTTCTAGAGAAAGTACAACTTAGTTTTCTATTCCTACCCTCTTAAAAGCTCCTTTATGTAAGCCAAAATAAATCCCTCCAAAAAAGCATTATGAATCCTATTAAGAAAAAGCAATAGTTCTCTATTCATTTTCAACAAAGAGAATGGAGGAGGATCTAAAGACAATTAAAGCTCATTTCTGGAAACAGAATTAAGGAATAAAAATGCAACTACAGCAAAATAAATTGATAAATCATAGCCCAACATGTCAAGCCTACACCAGTTAAAGAATGCTGAGTTGTATGTGTCATTGAGTTTTGGTTTTTGCAGAGACAACTTTAATAAAATTCTGCAAGGCCACAGACTTAAGCTGGAGACAAAAATCACATCTTCAGCATCCTCAATAAAATGCAGAGTCAATAACAGTTGTTACCCTTAACCAGGATAGGCAGAGACACTTAATATGAATAGACAAGAGAAAATGCAGGGTCTGCCTTTTAATCATTTTATTCTTTTACTTAGGGACTCGCTTAATCAACAAATATTTATACAGTGCCTATGTGTGCAGGCCATGGGCTAACCTCTGGGAATACAATAGTGAACAAAACCACTGGGTTGCCTGGCCTCATGAAGTTGTTAGACACAACTGAACACACAGACAAGTATAGGATAATTATGTATGTAATTAAGTATGTGAGAAGGCGGTATAAAGAAAAAAAATCAAGAAACCATAAAGGAGGGGGCCTGGGTGGCTCAGTCAATTAAACATCAGACTCTTGATTTTGGCTCAGGTCATGATCTCAGGCTCATGAGATTGAGCCCCATGTCAGGCTCAGTATTGGGCATGGAGCCTACTTAAGATTCTCTCCCTCTCCTTGAGTCCCTCCCCACCCTCTCTCTCCAGAAGGAAGGAAGGAAGCAAGCAAGCAAGCAAGCATAAAGGAATAGCACAGCTACCTCAAGTAGGGGGCAAGGAAGTGGGTCAGGAGGAAAACTTTTTAAGTAGACACTGAAAGATGGAGTAGAAAGTAGAAAGGAGAGTGGTAGAAAATTTTTCCAGATGGCAGGAGGAATGTGTGAAAAGGCCCAAGGTAGAAAAAAATCAAAAGGAAGTAGTGTGACATCAGAGTCAAGAGTTCTTGGCTCTGTTCCCAGCTTAGGTGCTAAAGGGTTAGCTAAAATCAGGATGTTCACAACCATGGTAGCCGTCCTCAACAGCAAGGCCTCCAGTGCCCCAGAATATGCCAGGAGACAGCTGAAGGGCCAGTCTGGGCAAGTGGCAGCCCTCTTATCTCCTGGGGAGTTGTTTCCAAAATCCTCAACCTGGAAACTTGCAACATTTTTTTGGCTGCCCAAAATGAAGCCAGTTAACAGAATACGAAGAACAGATTGCCAGTGGGTGACACAACTGGGGCCCCACCTGACTCCTGACAGAGCACACACTGAAGACCTGAAGGTAAAGGCAAGGCGATGGCGATATTTCCCCACAGGGGAGGTGAATAAGCTGACCAGCCATTGTCTACCTGAAGCACCAGTCTCTAAGGGCACTAAACTCTCACAGGAAGTGGAAAAAATATTCTGATGGAAGGGAAAGGACTGAGATGCCCAAATTCTTAAGTAACAAAAGATGGTCCCTAAACTGCCTTAGAGACAGTTAACTCTACAACTTTGACGTGCTAAACAGTGAGATGCAAGTTTGGGGCAGAGCCAAATTGCTCAAGGCTGTGGAAGAGAAGCTGCTGGGTCCCTGGCACTTCCTATCCCACATGGTACTAGGTCTAACTGGCTTGGGGTGGAACATACTTAAAAATACCAGTGTGACAGCGCATCTGAATATTAGTCTACATGGGACTCCCACAGGCCTCAAGCTGGCTATGCTTCCTGCCCTAAAACTGCTTTGTGGGTTGTCCCTTAGCCAAGACTCTCTCCTCCTACTCAGCTCCCTGAGGGGCAGAAGCTGTGCTTTGTTTAGCACTCTACCTCAATTGATAACTCACGGTAACACTCAATAAATTAGCTCTATTTCTGTAACAACAACAAAAATAGCATTAAGGTTTTATGAGAAAGCATGTAATTTGTGTTTACCCACACCATTTAACCTGCAAGGAACCTTTAATGTCAATATATAAAATTACTTCATATTTGTAAGGTTTTCAATGTGAGATGTTTATGGAAATTTTCAAGAAATTAAATAAAGTGCAGTAAGATATTTCACACACTGAGGTCCAGCTGTGCATACTCAAAAAGAAATGTAATCAGCCACAAATATGAAAAGCTCACACACACACTGAGAAGGAGGTAGGAATCAATAAATGCAGAGAGAGTATCAAAACCTGCAAGGTCAATAAAAATTATCTGGTCCATCAGCTTGCTTTATAAGGAGGAAGGGGAAAAAAAAAACAAACCCCAGAAGCTCAGAATGCTGAACAAATCTGCCTCTGCACAATGACAAAACTTCAAAGAACCTCCAAATTCTCAGACCCCACCATACTGAGCTGTGACCTGAATTAAGCAGGTCACCTTACTCCTCTAGCTGGAGACCTGCCATGGCTCCCCATTTTTAGTGAATAAAGAGCAAGGTCTTTAAAAACCCTTAGAGTGTCTGCCTCCATTTGGATCCCACTTCTTCCCTGACCTCACATCCTGCCTTTCCCATCACCCTTCCCTTTGCTCAGCCTGTCCCAGCCATTACAGACAGCATGTGGATCCTGAAGGAGGTACATTCCTATCCAGGGCCTATGTACTCATCCTCCCCTCTGTCTGCTGAGCTTCTCTTCCAAATGCGAGCATGACCCACTCTCTCTCTAACCTTCACGAGATCTTTCCTCAAGTGTTATTTTCTCGGGAAGGCCTTCCTTGCTACTCTATTTTAAATTACAAGTCACCCCCAACCCATCCATGCTTTAACTCCTCCATAGGACTTATCACCCTTTATCATAGTATATATTTTACTATTTATGCATGTATTTATTTCTACAGTCCTCCCTTCCCCCACACATAAGCTCCATGAGTGTAAGGATTTTCGGTAGTTTGGTTCATGGCTCAACTCCTAAAATCTAGATGGGTGCCTGGCAAATACTGAAACCTCAATAAATATTAGCCGAAAAACTGGTTATATGGATTGATGGATGGAGTTCAAAAGTGGCCCAAATCCAGAGAATTCAAGAGCTGTGAAATGTCTGATAATGTCTGGCAGCCCCTGGGAAGCAGCTTGTGGCCTGGGTGTCATCTACTGTCGCTATGTGCCCACTCTAGAATTGGCATTCACTGATACCCTGTGGGAAAGTCAGGAAACTAAGAAAGGAAGTGATAGAAAGACTTGTCAAAGCAGTCCCTTGTGAGGCTGCGTGACTCTGGGTTGAAGAGTGAACTAACAAGCCAATATTTTTTTAATCAGAAATGAGATGCTCTTCCATGTATAGATAAATGTATAGATATAGAAATCTTTTCTGAATTGCTTCCCCATGGCCTTAAGCTTAAGAGTAAAAAGGGATGGTTTGCTTAGATTGGACATCCCAAAAAAGAGACCAGATTTCAAGAACTTTCTGGCATGAACCAACATTTGCTATTAAGCCTGAATGGCTGGCACAGCTAAACCTCCATGCATCATTCTAAATATAAAACACCAAGCTTCAATTATAACTTAATGACAGATATATAAAGGAAGATACTAAGAGAGGCCAAAAATAAGGCGGTAAGAACCAACAGTAGATACTGAAACTACATAATATTTGGCCCAACCATGAAGGAAAAAAAAATAATAATAACAACATTCACACAGACTCAAACGGACATAAGGAGGTGATGCTCTTTCATGGATAGGAACCCCGTAAGGGTTTACATCCAGGCTTCATCTTACCCCACCAGTACCTGAAATAGCAAAATACTCACAAAGCAAGACCTGTCAGAATTTGAAAGACAAAGGTTAATCGTAATTTACAAAAATAAAATACCAGGGGTCACTGCATGCCTTGCTAATTTCCAGTCTAATTCAGAGGCTTACAGCCCAACATACACACACTAACTGAAGACTGGACTTTTCCATCCCAAAGTCTCAGTAGTGAGTCTCGGGCACTAGGCAAACTGCCAATCCACTGCTCTTCAAGATGTAGCCTTTTTAATCGCTTTACAACATGAACACCCTATCAGATGTTAATTCATGTGCCAGAGAAGTTGGGTGGTCTGAACAAGTTCTGAATGCTGGAGCCATTTTTACGTGGCATTCATTTCATATGTAATCATTTTAAACAACAACAACAAAAAGTACTAGGAAAGAACTGTTGCAAAATAGTTTAGTATTTCCTACAATAGCAACGCTTATTCTCCGGGAGTCCAAATGTCCATGGCTACATCTCAGTTGGGAACAGCTCTTCCCTGTCATCTACTACGGCTGAAGCCAGTATGTATGTGTTGCATACCATCTGTAGAAACCTTCCCTTCGGCTAATGGCACACTACAGGAGAATCATTTGGGACCATGCAAAACCATTAAGGCTATTAACTTTGACTTGGGCCAAGTCTAATAAACCAGTGTCATCCCAACAGGAAATGAGTTAAGCTGGCCTTCAAAGTCATTTCAGCAAATACCCAAAGTCAGACTGCCTAGTAAGAAATCCTTCTGCTGTTTTTGCCCAGTTTAAAGCAGTGATCACTGGGAATGCATTTCAGAAAAAAAAAAAAAAAAAAAGTTCATTTTGTTTAAAAATACTTAAATAAACTTTCAGTTGGTTTTAAGTGACCAACTGCAAGAGTGTCTGAACTTGCTTAAGTCCTTCTGGCCACTGCATACATAGCAACAGCAGGTGCACAATAAATATTTAAGAAACCAACATGGAACAAATCCAGCTCCACCTACATAAAGTCAAGTTCCTAATCCAGAAATTCTAGAGCAGAAACAGTCACTCATGAGAGAAGAGGATGCAGCCACCTGCCATGCTGTATATTTTTTGTTTTTGTTGAGTCTAAATAATATGTTCATTTCAAAATGTGTCCACCCCCAGGTGTTTGTTAATCCTAAGCCTATACCTAGTACAAATCATTTCCCAAATGAAATCATTCCCAGCTTTGAAGAGTTCTCTCTCATATGAACCTCTAGAAAGCCACTCCTAATAGAGTATGTTCCTACTCCACTTGTTCTTTAGAATTAATCATTTCTTACATTCAACCATCTGGGACCTGGCATTACTTCCCTTAGACCCTGCCCTTATGTATTCTGTCTTTTGTCATAATTGTTTCTGGCCTTGCTGCTCCACTGAACACTATGGTTTTTGAAGGCTGGGGTTGTCTTTGCAATTCCTCTCCACTCCTATGCAGTTGCTTTACACCCAGCAGATACTCCATACATAGCGGCTGAACTGAAAGGACCTCAGTCTTGGATTTAATTCTCTCAAAGTCTCCGAACAGTCTAACAGCTTAAGGACCAAACCTACCTAAAAATTAACTTAAATTGCA
Organism: Enhydra lutris kenyoni; assembly: GCF_002288905.1. NCBI lineage: Eukaryota > Metazoa > Chordata > Mammalia > Carnivora > Mustelidae > Enhydra > Enhydra lutris. The sequence continues at coordinate 26,326,205 of NW_019154094.1, read as the reverse complement.
AGTACAATAAAATTATTCTAAGTTATTAACCTAACCACTTGATATGCTTATTTTCTTACCTGGAAAATCAGGCCAGCCACAGGAAATGAGATTCCCTAGATCAGTGACTCAAAGAGTAATGAGGTAATTTCCTTCAAAGATGATTACGTTTTCAGGATTCTCTGGAATGCATACCTATCCCATTAATGTGTCATTATTAATATTTCCCTCTGGGTAGAACCAACACGAGAACATTTCAGAATTTTCAAGCAACTTCGTACTATATGCTCAGGTGTCAACATAACCTCAATTTGATAGTCCTACTGCTTCTATGAATTAGGAGACAGATTTACTAGAGATACTAGGGGATATTCCATCAAATCTGGGTAACTATTTCTAGGCTCATGCTCTAAAGGTATCATTCATTGTGCTTGTCTAAGCATCCATATACATCTATCTCAGAAAAAAAAATGGATGAGAAAGTGAAGGGGTAACTTTTACCCCAAAATTAGAGTTGCCAGATCTAGCAAATAAAAATATAGGATACCCCATTACATTTGAATTTAGATGAACAAATAATAGTTTTTAGTGTAAGTATCTCGTGAAATATTTGGGGCTTACTTATACTAAAAAACTATTCTTTGTTTATGTGAAATTCAAATTTACCTGGACATCCAGTATTTAACCTGGCAACTGTACTCCAAACCTTGAAATTTTATTTTATTCATTTAAAAGATTATATTTATTTGAGAGAGAGAGAGAGCACAAGCAGGTTAAGGGCAGAGGGAAAAGCAGGCTCCCCGCTGAGCAGGGAGCCCAATGTGGGGCTCCATCACGGGACTCCGGAATCATGACCTAGGCCAAAGGCAGACGCTTAACTGACTAAGCCACTCAGGCACCCCAAGTCTCCAATTCTAAAAAAGGAAAAAGGAAAGCACATATGCAGCTTATAAAGTTTTAATTTTCAAAAAGAATATAAGTCATCAGATAGCATTACAGAATATTTTAGAATATTCAATATAATCATGGTAAGAAAACTAAGTAAGGTAACACTGGGTCCTAACCATGTACCAGATACCACACCAAATCTTTTGTGTGCATTATCTCATTTAATTCTAACCACATCCTTATGAGGTAGGAATTACTACTACTACTACTACTACTACTACAACTACTACTATTACTACTACTACTATTACTTCTTCTTCACCGATAAGAGAAGCAAACTACAAAGAGAACAAGTTGCCCAGTGTCATGGAATAGTAGAGCAGATATACAAACCCAGGCAGGTTTAACAAAAGGGCTTCCAAGCTTAACCGTGACCTCATTTTACAGATGAAGAAAAAAAAAACTCAGTGATTTGCCCAATTCAGACAGCTGCTCATCAGTGCAGATGGAATTCAAGCCTAGAACAGTCTGACTCCAGAGCTTCAGCACCAAGAATACGCCACCTATACAAGCCAGGCCAGGCAAAATGGGAAAAGTGCACTTTCCACCTAAACCAACTGCAATTATCATTGTAGTAAGTCAGAATGCTTCCTCTTCGAAGAACAGTGTTTGAACCTAGAACGGCTTCCCCGGAATTTCTACCAGATTCCCCCAGTGAAATTTTGACTCCTTATAATCAAGAGATTATCCTGAGTTGGATGGAGAATGTGGAGATTTATGTGTGGGGGGAGAATTTGCTGTTACTGCCATTTCTGTACCAAAATGTGAACTTATTTTAAAGAGGTATTTTGGCCCCTTTCGACTTTAAAATAAGTCACTTATCTAATGTCAACCAGTCTTGCTGCCCTGAGGCAAATTGTTGCTACTGCACATGAACCTCAAACATTGGAAGTGACCTGGAACATGGACATGAAGACCAACGTGAAGCAGCCACCAAAGCCAGCAAGGACCACAAGAGCCAAGAAGAGTTAAGTTGTAAAACATGAGAGTTCAGGAATGTCAGAAGATATGTGGAGCTTTACCTGCAGCAGAATGACCTTTAGGAACCTTTATATGGCTTATTTAGGTGCTTGTATACCACTGGAGTAACCGCAGATATCTTTAATCGGGGTGTGTGTGTGTGGGTGTGGGTGGGTGTGTGCGCATAAGCACGGGCAATACAAGGCATATACAATACAGTGCTTATCTCAAATTATCCTCAAAACCCACTCTAGGGACCAGACAGCAGGGTGGTCAGGGCATGAGTTAGCTGAAGTAAAAGGGGGTGGTTCTGTGATAGGACGGACACTTAGAATTCTTCTCATGTAACATAGAAAGAATGCATACTAATATGTCACTGTCTGTTTACTTGACCATGTCTCCATTAGAATACAGGCTCCCTCGGGGGAGGGACCATGTCTGTTTTATTGGCCATTGTTTTTCCCAGGTGTGTAGCACAGAAGAGGCACGCAACTATGAATGAATAAATGAGTAGGCAATCACTACTATCACTAGTAAGCAGTATGCACACAGTCTTGCCTTGGCCTTCACTGCCTGTATAATCTGGAACCGACGTTTGCATCCTCTTGCAATCATAACCACTCTTAGGGCTGAACAGTATGTGTGTATCATCATTTCTCACAGAAACTGCTACGCCGGAACCATCCTACCCGGCCTCTGTGACACCAGATCTGGCCATCCTCCAACCCATTCTTCATTTGGCAGTCAGAGTGCTATTCCTCCGCTTCAATCCATCCATGCTCCCTGGTGTTCCGGTCATGCTCAAAAGCTTACACAGCCCCAAAGGCAGCATACAGGGCTATACCTCTGTGTCTCCCATCTACCAGGAATGCCCTTCTCTCCTCGGCTCAGCAGTCAAATTTTGTTAATAAACTCAAATTTCATTCCTATAAGACTTCACTCTTCCCTCCTCCCCCCAGAGGAAGTGACCCCTCCATCTTTTGTCCCCAAAGGTACAATTACAAACATAGCATCATATTCATGTTGCTGTGAGTTATAAGGCAGAGCTCATGCCTTATGGGCCAGCCATCTTTCCACTAGCATAATGTCTGGCATGCAGCAGGTGTTCAAAAATCACTCCCTAGATGGATAACCAAGCTTTGGAGAGTAAAAGTGAAAACCCTTCTTAATTTAATCATTTCTTGGTATCTTACTTGACTGGAGAAATATGGTCTGGAATCATTCATTAAGTTCTATCTGTAGCTGCCAGTTCTACCCGAAAATTTTTTTCAAGGAGAGATGACAGTGTATGCTGTTGTTATTCCATTGTTTAAGCAAACCACCTGCTCACCACGGAACGTCATAGAATATTTCCGACCTGTAAGTGGGCTTGAGGCATCAAAAAGAAAATGATCCCAAACCAAGGAACCATAGTGAGGGACCTGAGAGAGATAACGAGTAAGTCTGCCATCTAGTATCCACGACGGGTTGTGAAAGCCCGGTACACTGAACTCAGAAGGCTCCAAGGCACCTCCTGGGATCATGGGACAGAGCAAGGTGATCACTGGCAACCTGTGCCATGGTGTAGCTGGGGAAAGGAGCAGCAGAGTAACACATGGCCACCCTGCTCCAGTCCTTACCCTACGATGTACATAAGAGGAGACACAGTCCTCGCAAGTGGTTAACGCATGGTCACGCGATCAGCTGCTGGCACAACTGGGCCTGAAACCAGGCTCCCGAAACATCCATTCATTAAGCATATATTCAGTGGCTATTAGGTCTTGCGTGGTGCCACTTGCTGGAATGAAACAAACAGAAACAGTGACAGCCATCAACCTAGTAAAATGTACCGTGTATCTGATGCTTCAACCACAGTTCCTCTTACTACCTCATGGCATGTTTCCAGCTCCCACCTCCCCTCAACTATTCATCTTCCAAGTTCTTATATGGAGTGGCATTTCCTAGATAAATATAAAAGCTATTTTTTAAAAAAAATAATTCATGCCAAACAATTAAGCTGATTCATAACTCTTCTTTCTTTCCCCCACCTGTATTCTATTTATCCAAACTTGGTGAAATTCACATTTAAGCAAAACTCCATGGTGATATTTGAAATATTTTGCTGATACCTATACCATTCTCACCTCAATTCCAAGAATTTAACATCACAATGTTGGAAGGAAGTGCTGGGTAAGAACATACAGATGTGCAGTGCACATTTTCCAGAGACTGAACAACCAGAACTTATACTCAAGAACTCAAACCAGACCTGAAGAGTTTCTACAGTAAAGAAATTCTATTTTCATTCCTAATCCAAAGCTAACCACTGAAAGCTCAACTAGATTCACTCTATCCTCAGAGACAACAGAAGAGTTCAAGTCACCATTTTGCATCTTATGTCAAATAGTGTAGAATATGTGATTCTGTCCTGTAATTCTTCTGTTTAATCTCACTTTCTCTTTCAAAATTAGAAAAATTAATAAGTGGGGAAGATTCATCAGAAAAAGAGACTGCTCTGAAATCTCAAATAATTTAGTCAAAAAAATTTTTTTGAAAGAAAGTGACCCAAAATGGAAATATAATTTTCACTGAGGAGTTTCCATTTTGACTCTGAAGTAAACATAATTTTTCAAATTCACGTTGGTTTGCAAAATCCCAAGTCACCAAGTAGCATTATTTCCATAAAGTAAAAAGACACATTCTGGTCTTATTCTAAACAGGACACCAGAAAACAAAACTAATACTGTGAACAAACAAATCTTAGCTAAAACTCATTGAAATAATCCAAATGGTTTCCATTCCAGGGAAAATAGTAAGTCAGCAGTTTGCATACGGCTGCCTTTTCCAAATACACAAAATAAGCAAAAACACCACCAGAGGAAAGTGCAAATGCTGAACCCGTTCTATTTCCGTTTCCACGGGACTGCAGTCCGATCGATACCACGGCGGTGCACTGCTTGGCCACCATTTACACATACTTCCAGGTGGCCTCTGATGTCCCGCCTAGAAGCCCAGAGAACTCCCAGGACAAGGTTCAGAAAGCCATCACTCAAACCACAAAGAGAAGGACCGGAAAGCCTGGGTCTCTGAGGTTCCAGCTGCTAGAACAAGGACTTGGAAAGTCAGAAAAATAAATGTTTGAGGGTGTCAAGCACACTGAATGCTCAAAAAGAACATATGGATTCTAAACAAGAAAACAATGGGGACAGATCTCAGCATTCCTTGGAAAACAAAAGGCTCTGGAAAAAAATTATAAATGAATTACAACCCTTCACCTAATACCAGTAAACGTCTGGAGTTAGCAAAAGACTGTTGCGTAAAAATATTCTATATAAGGAAACTTACTTACAGGAAGTATTCAAAACCCTTCACCCAGGATAGAAGACAACTCAATGTGCAAAATCATGAGTGGGGCAAGTCTGCCAGGGTTATAAAAGGGCATCTGCAAGAGCATCCTTAACCCAAAATCATTTTTTGAAAAACAACATTTAACAGAAGAAACAAAAAAAAAAAAAAAAGGAAAAGGAAAATTGCTGTCCTGACTTCAGGACAGGGAACTTACTTCCAAATCCCCATCCTCCTACAGGACTTGAAAGGACAATAATTAGTCAAGAAAAAAGCAAAATGAGGAAGTGGTATTCTTTTACAATTTCTGTTAATCCCCACCAGCTGTAATTTAAGAAATTCGGTGACATCAGCATTTATATTTGCTCCAGCAAGAACAAGAGCGACAGAACTACAACTGCAGAATCATATGAGAGGGGGAAAAGAAACTTGGGGGCAACTGGAAAACACATCTGAAGATATGGAAAATTAATTCACTTTGCAGTGAATCACTTCAACAGCTTCAAACACCACCACTGCCAAAAATAACAAAAAAAAAAAAAAAAAGTGGAAAAGGAAGCTTAAGCACTCCAAACCTAATCAAATGATCCAGTGGAACTTCTGAAAAAAAAGGCCACTCCAACAAGTGAACTGAACATTTCTGAAAACAAACAGCAAGCGATCTAAGCCACTGATGAAGGGTAAGAAACCAAGACTCGGTATTATATAAAGATCACCAGTCTCTTAAAAAAAAAATCTGCTATACAAGGAACTGTCAACCGAGTGACTTTAGTTAGCGTCTGCATTACCTTCTTGAAGACAGGCATAGGATGGATTCCATGCTCCCCTTCCCCCAGGGAGGGAAATCAGTTCGTGGGGAAACCACCGCAGTGTTCTCGAGGTGCCCCATCTGAGCTCACAGACGGACCGGGAGTAGGTCTGAATTCCCAATGTAAACGCCAGCCATCAGCTTTTTACTCAGGTCAGAGTCAAAGGGAGAAGAAAACCACCCGGAACTTGACCTCCCAAACAACCTGTACAAGAGAGTTGAAAACACTCACCAGGGCCACCTCGGCCCTTTGGCTGAACATTGAGTCCGCTGAACTGTCTCAGAAAGGAGATTATTACAAAGAAGATGCGATGGCAGCCACTCTGCCACACGCTTACACGCACCTTCTCTCAACACTAGAAAGGCTAAATTAGAGATAGAGTGATAATTAATAGGATCCTTGGCAGCTGGAGCCGGCTTCTTTAGCGAACCAGTAATTGCTGCTTACTTACGATGACAGGGGGTTGAGCCAGGAAAGGAGGGAGGCGCTAATGATGGGAATCATAAAAGGTAAAACAGACTTTACATCAACAGGTTACTTGGCTCCCATTCAAAACTACCTCTTTATCTATGGATTCAGTTGATAATGACAACAATTTATTCAAGATCAGACAAAGGAGGACTAGAGATCAATCACCCTTCCCAAAATATCGTCACAAATGCAGGGATATCGGGAGAAAACAGATCTCCCCTCCACACACTCCCCCACTCCAAAAATGATCTAACTTCCGAAGGTGATCGTGAAAATAATTATCCATTTGTAAAAGATACCATATAAGGGAAACAATTTTTTCCCTTAAGTGATATAGTTTGACTTGGACCTCCTTTGAAAACACCCAGTTTGGCGAGAAATTTTTAGTAGTGGCCATAGACAGAGTTTAGGCCCTCTATTTTGATATGAAAGTAATGTCCTAGTTGAGAGCTTCTCTAGGAAAGAAAAGGCATTGAGCTCCCAAATTGTTTACTGGAATGGCTGAAGAGGCCCAGCCGGAAAGGTAAAAGAGAGTCAGCACCCGGTGTCTCTGGTTTAAACCTCCAGCCCCAGGAAATAAGACAGCACATCAACCTGTTACACTGACGACCGACCACGCATGCAGGCGATGTTCCATCAGAGGAGGCCAGTACCTACCACACACTCCCCAGCAAGAAGCAAACCAATGTACCTCTAACATCTTTAGATGCCTAGAGAGACAGCGAGAGATGAGGATTCAATCTTCTGCCACAGGGAGATGTCTACAGATAAACCAGGGCAGCAAGGTACATAGTTTCACAATGACTCATGCTGACCAAAACTCTTCATAAAATCAGCTCCATGGGTAAAGAAACATCTCATTTGCTCAGGACGTCCCTGGCTCTCTAATGGTATTGCAAAGATGCCCTGATGGCTCTCTTAAAAAAAAAAAAAAGAAAGAAAGAAAGAAATGATTACAAAGCTAAGGGCTTTCCAACAAGATGCAGCCCAGAAGTCCCTATTCTAAGTATCTCATGGAAATCTCCAGCAATTGTGGTAGTTAGTGAAAGATGGATGTGAGAGCAGAAGCACTGGAAACTCAGATGGTTTACCTTTCTCTCAGTACGAATAAGAATCAAGTGCTTCCCCCACCCCATTGGTCTTTTTCCCCCTCCCACCAATAAGGAGTGAGAATGTCTTTATCTTCATTCTATGAATGTCTAGCCCATTGCTGATGGAACCCACTAAATATATAGCTCACCATTAAAGCCACCAACTAATATTTTTATAACTTCTTCCTCTCTATTAGATCATTATATCCTTTTATTGAAAATATTTAACTCAATACTTTGCAATGACTAATGCTCTTAACACCCACATGCCAAGGCAGAAGTTATGTTCATTACACAACATTATGATGTTTCAAGACCTTTGGCATTCAAAGATAAACAGTCCAGAATGGAATAAACTGGCTATAACTTTTCTGAAGACACACAGGAAAAGCAATTAACGAGTCAGGTTGAAGAGGGAGGGAGCGATAAGAAAAGAAAGATAAGTGAAAAACATCAAGATGTCGGGAGCTCTATGTTCAGTGGCAGACCATAAGTACGGGTAGGTAGATAAGACTTCTTGATGTCATCAGCAAGGAAAATCTGAAGATCTTTAATGAGGAATGAGGAACATCTACAACTTACATACCATATATCCTTGTGAATAATTGAGCGTCCACCATCCCATCTTTTGCTACCTTTCTTGGAGCCTTCAGCACCAAACTCCTTCCTTTCTTTAGAAACAGCTTTGAAAACAAAGGACTACTTTTAACAGATAGACCTATTTTTCTTGGATTCAGATGTTCAACCACACCCAGAGTCTCCTATCTTTACTTCGTCAGAAACCTAGTCCTCTTTCTATTCCAAAATCAACAGGAGTTGTCACCCCTCATCACTTCCCAGCCTGCCTCCCTCTCTGTACCCCAAGATACACACCAACCACTGCAGTATGGCAGTTACGAAGGTGAGCTTTGAAGTCAGACAGTCCTTGGCTTACGTCATGGTTCCACCCTTATTGGAATGGCTTTAGGCAAGTGAGTGAAGATGGCCAAGCTTAGTTTGTTCATCTATAAAATGGGATCTTACCTACTGCATATTAGAATTACATTATACAAGGCATTTTAAATGTTTAACACAGTACCTGGTAGATAGGAAGTGCCTTAATATGTTTGTCCTTGCGCCAGATCTAAATTATTCATTCCTTCTGCTTTTTTACTTTTCTAACACAGGAAAAACCTAGGGAAAAATTTACATAGGTACCTTCCTGATCCCAGGCCTCACACACACACACACATCCACAGATGTGCACACATGTGCACACACATAGAGACAAACTGAACAAGCTATTCTTTTTATCCTACACATAAATACAGTATGAAGATCCAAAAGGCAGGCTACCTACGACAGGCAAAGCAACAGGCAACTTGAATGACTTTAACCCTACTGAGCTCATCTTTTCAAAGTTTAAGAGGTGAAAGTATCAATGCAAGGCACAGCCCACAGTAAGGACTTGAAAAATGCTAAGTGCCGCTGTTGCTATTGTTGCTGTTTGGGTTTCTTTGTTTTTATTAAATTATGTGATCTGCCTCCTAGGCAACCTAAAACCACTGGCCCCACTAAAAGTAAGTCTTCTCTTCTCTCCGTAAAAGAATTCCAAGAACAAGTACTCAGGTAATGTTTATAACAATGACAGGGTTCCAATAACAATTGCTGATCCTTATAATATGCTAATTTGCAATACACTGAGAAGTAAGCTGAGCCCAGTTTCTTGAAAAACTGCCTACACTGTAATATCTACCTCATTCTACAGCTTTCTGCTAGGTTCTTCACCAGTGGCCCCGGTAATATCTCTGCTCTTTTTCCAGGGCCCCACTCCCACACTCTACTTCCTAAAGAATAGTTGGAATATATCAAAATAAAAAGTAACATATCTGAACAGTCCCACTCAACTTCAAAAATTTGGAAGTAATGGACTGTTTTTATTGGCAAATAAATGTAAAAATGGGAGATCGGGTCCTTAGAAAAGCTTCGTTAACGTGCCTTCACATATAATCCACAACAACGCTGGAGCAAACACTGTTTGAAAATATTTTCCCAAGTGAGCATGTTTTTAAGCTCAGAGAAAGAATTGCTAGAGGAACAAGACTGAAGAAAACAATTTTTAAATATAGCCAACCCTCATTCTTTGTGGAACCCCCATTTGCAAATTCACCTACTTACTAAAATTTACTTGAAACCCCCAAATCAATATTTGCAGCATTTTTGCGCTCGTTTGTGGATACATGCCAAGAGGTGAAAAAGTTGAGTCATCCAATACATGCATTCCCGACTGACATCAAACAAGGTGACACTCTGCCTACTTGCTCCAGTTCTCATACAGTAGACAAATGTCCTTTCCAAGGCTTATTTAGTGCCATGCTTTTTGCATTTTTGTGTTTTTGTAGGTGACTTCACCATTTAAGACAGTCCCCAAGACTAGTGTTACTCCGCATGAGAGCGCTGTGATGTGCCTCACCCAGGAGATACAGGTGTTAGAGAAGGTTCAATCAGGTATGACTTATGGCACTGCTGGCCTTGAGTTCAATGTCAGTGAGTCAAATATATATTAAATAAAGTGTCCTTACACAAAAACACATAAAACAAATTTAGGTATTAGTTAATTAACAAACGTGTTGTGACCAGAGACTTCCAGGAACCAAACTGTGCCTTTCCTCTAGGAGCAAAGGTGTAGTGGCCTCTAACCAAATGTTCATGGTGGTTTAACAGAACATAACTACAACAAATAACAAGAATTGACTGCATATTTATTTCATCTCTGAGCACCCACAGGAGCAATAACACTGATGGCCCCTACTAGCTTAACGGAGTGTTTACATACACTTGGCACGTTACACATTACCTTCTACAACCTTCACAGCTATGTCAAGAAGGAACACTACTACCCCCATATTTTTAGTGAGAAAACTGAGCCTCAGAAAAACTTCAGGGCCCATAGCTAATAGGAAAAAAAAGTCAAGATAATATTTTACACACTTTCCTGAAAGTGCTTTAACAGAGTTCCTGAAAGGGACTGATTCCTTCTTGTACATGAGAAACACATCACCCATTTTGTACATTTTTATTCGGCATTTGTTTTAAAGATTTTATTTATTTATTCGAGAGAGAGAAGGAAAGCACAGAGAAGAGAAAGGATGAAGAAGACTCCATGCTGAGCAGAGAGCCCAACATGGGACTCGATCCCAGGACCCAGAGATCATGACCTAAGCTGAAGGCAGACGCTTAACTGACTGAGCCACCCAGACGTTCTAGTCAGTGATTATTTATCAGACACTAGCTATCCTGGATCCTGGAGATGCTCAGTGAAAAAATTCTCCATTCCCACTGGGCGTCTTTCAAGTAAGAACTGACAGACAATAAAATAAGTATCACCTATCAGCCTATTTATAGGTAGAAGATGCTTGATTTCCTAAAATAGGCATCATCTTTTAAATACGAGCATCAAACGAAGTGACAACTAAAGACTGTCTTCAGAGAGTACCAGTTTAAAGTACATTTCTTTCGCAGGGTAATTGATGTGACCAGCAGGTGGGTTCTTTCCCACTTCCAGAAAGAGTTCCCCTGGCCCTTGATGGCCTGATCTGGGTTCCACACCATCCCTTCGTGGCCACCCATTTGTCAAAAGTGACAAAGGTTCATGCTCAACATTATCTCCTGACTCCACAGTGGGCTCAATGAATATTTACTGAAAATCATTTTCACCTCCTAGGGCAAAGAACATTGGCCCAAGGACTTTGCAAATCATTCCCAAACCATAACTCTGAAAAAACAAGGGTGTCAGATATCTTAATATCCCCCTATTTAGATGACCAAGAAACAAATCTACTCTGAAAACTTCCAAAACCGCCTTGTCCATCTCCAATGGCTGGCTCTTCCCCTACATATGGGTGTGTTAACTCTCAACTCCATCCTACACAGCTGATTCATCCTGCTCTCTCACAAAAAAAGCAGAACTAAGAAGGTCTTTCAACTGTCCACATCTGACCATCCTTCCCAGGCTTCATCTTCATTCTCCCCTGTGCTCATGACTTCCCAGAGCACATTGGTTCTTATCCTAAAGCATCTAACTCTATGGTCCTTTGCTACCGTGTGTGTGTGTGTGTGTGTGTGTGTGTGTGTGTGTGTGTGTTTCAATCACATGGAAAGAGGAAAACTGTCATTTTCTCTGTTTCTTTATAAAATTCAGGACAGGAATTATTTAACCAAGTGATTGGTCATGATAATACCAGAGAAAAGATGCAAATACTCTGAAAAATGAGGCCTTGAGAATCCAGTATGTGTTGGTGTGAATGTGTGCATAGATTCTTATAAAACATGTCTCCCATTAATTGTTGATCAAATTAGTGCCATTCCTCTGCACACAACAGCTGAGAGTTGGGGAAAGTGGCCTGGCAGACTCAGGGAGAAAAATGAGTGCTGGCATGTGTCCAAAAACTTGCTGCATATATTCCCAACTTTTGAGAACTGACTATATGATTGGGGGGGGTTTAAGCTATGGGGAATTAAATTATTTATTTACTCCCCAGTGACAAACAACAGAGTCAATAGCACTTGCACAGATTAACCACTTCTTTGCTTCTTAGGTAAATCTCTAAATTCTTTTTTTTTTAAAATTTTATTTATTTATTTGACAGACAGAGATCACAAGTAGGCAGAAAGGCAGGCAGAGAGAAAGAGGGGGAAGCAGGCTCCCTGCTGAGCAGAGAGCCCGACCTGGGACTTGATCCCAGGACCCCGGGACCATGACCCAAGCTGAAGGCAGAGGCATTAACCCACTGAGCCACCCAGGTGCCCCAATCCCTAAATTCTAATGGCAGTGACGCGAGCAGCAGCACATGGGTGCACTGGGGTCCAACACAGGCTTCATGGTCGTGCAGCAGGAATGGTAGGGCCATGGCTCACCAGCAGAGAGCCAGCATCTACAGCACCCTTCCTACAGGAAGTCACCTACTTATGTATGCCATGTCATGCATACTTGTCTCCTGAGACAGAAAGTTACTATTTGGGCTCATCCCCCTTTCTGCTTTCTAGTGACCAGGTTAGCCACTGGTTTGGGGGAGAAACTTTCTGAGGCTCAAGAAAAGCAAGCTATTTGATTGTGGTATATGTTCATCAAAACATCTAGTTGTACACCTTAAAAATATACGACCCTTATTTGTCAATTATACCTCAATAAAGGTAGGAAAAATAAAAGACAAGGAAGCTATCATATTGATTGGATAAAAAACATTTCAGTTTTATCACAGGATCAGTTTAACCAATAGATGGAAACCCAAACAGATGGTTAACTGAAATGGCCCATACAGATACAAAGGACTAGAGAAATCAAGTTTTCAGAAAATTCAGGATAAAGGGTAAAAAGCAAGCATGAAATGAACAATTCTTTTGAAAAAAAAAAAAAGTTAAAACTTCGCCTCTAGTCTCAAAAATAGCCATACTTTGCTACAAGGATGGAAAAATCCTGGAAGAGTAAAAGATATGAAGATTTTGAGGTTCAGGAACACAGGGCATCACGGCTTACTTTGGATAAGGACAGCTATATGAAGAGACTGCCGAGTTAAATGTGAAGAGATAAGGCAGGCACTCACTGGAGGCAAAGTTGAAAGCTGACAGTTAGGAATGGCAGATTCCCATGTGGAAACAGCGATACAGCTCGGCTGCTAGACTGCTCAGTGTTGTGAAATCTCCATCAGCGCATCTTATTATTTATTTTTCCACCTGGCTATAGTCTGTAATTATGATGAAAGGCAACATGTTGATAAAGACAAAGATTGTTCTGGCAACAAAGGGAACGCCTTACCTGTAAATAGCAGGTGCCATCTTTAAAAAGCCTCCCTGCTAGGCTTCCCACAGTTTGCCACTACTTGACTTGCTTCAGCTCTCAAAGATCCTTCTGCGGATTCTCCAGCTTTGGGATCATTTAAGGCCTCCCCCTTCTCATCTATGGCCCTCTCCTTTACCTCCTGGCTAAAAAGTCATTTCAAGTCAAAACCCTTATTGATGCTATGGATACAAAGGGAACCAGAATGCAGGGACCAAATACTCAGCAGCAAGAGCCAGGTTTGGGGGCTGAGCACTTCACCCACCTATTTCTTTTAATTCGCATGATTACTCCATAGCCTAGATCATATTAATGTCCATGAGCCCCATTTAGCCTGCTACTGACATAAAAACTACAAGAAAAACTTGCCATGATTAAAAAAAAAAAAAAAAGGCTAAAGGTAGTCAAATTGGAATTCAAGTTACAAATCTGTCTTATTCTAAAGGTTACACCCAGAACTTTAGGCTTCAACTGGCGAGGGCTTTTAACCAGTTTACACGAAGAGATGCAGGCCTTTTCTCTGGCGAAGGTCAGCATACAGCAAAACAAAACAAAACAAACAAAGAAAAAATGCTTGGGTCTAAGTAGATTAGGGGTAAAGGTTGAGTTTCCTGCTAAAGTAAGTAGTCTGGCAGTTCTCTATAGGCTCTTTTTGTCTGACACAACCTTGGCCTTGTCCTTCCCTATCACAGTCTATACCTCTCCATCAGATAAGTGAATGGCCCGGTCAGATTCAGAACAAGGGGAGTGACTCCATGAAGTCAGGACGCCCTTTCTGTGACAAGACAGAGGCTGGCGGGTCCCAGTCATTCCATCCCCCTGTTCTGGAAGCTCCTACGCTCTGCAAACAGTCTGGAATTCATTAAGACAAGAAAACAGGCTGAAAGCCGTATTTCAAATTTTATTCAGCAGAAGTTTTGTGAAAAACAATTTGGTCATGTGGGCACGCTCAAAATCATCACCCTGTTTCTCAATCAAATCTTTCAGTCATGTGACTGCACACTCTTGGGAGTCTGTATCACAACCCTGTCTTGAGGTACGGGCCAGGTCTCCTTAGGGCAGTGCAGCTAGGTTAACTCCAAGTCACCCAGAGATCACATTCAGAAGACCAAGAATCCTTCCCTGGTTTCATTAGGGTAGATCTAAAAGTGAACTTTTTAGAAGGGAAAGTTTTTGGGTTCGGGTTTTTGGTTTTTAATCAGTGCAGAATGACTGCCAGGGATCACCCTTAGCCTGATCATAACAAGCAGCACCCCATTTTTTTTACTAAATGTATTCTAATCCCGGAATTTGTTCATTCCAAAACAGCAATATAAGCACAACTCCATATGGAGACAGAGGACTTATGGTGACAGCATTAGGGTTGTCTTTCTCAAACATGAGTGAGCACCACCAACTGTGGAGGGCTTATTAAGACACAGACTCCTGGGACTGCCCACCAGTGTCTGATTGAGTAGGACTGCGGTAGAGTCTGAGAATGTGCATTTATAACAAGCCTGAGGGCCACATGTTGAAAAGCCACTGCTCTCAGGTGGTGGTGGTGGTGGTAGATGGGCTGCTGTTGAAGGGAACTGGGGTGGTGATTTTACTCAATGAAGTAGAAGAGGAAGCCCTGCAGAAAGGTGGGATTCAGACAACACAAAAGCTTGGACAGTCTCCACGCAGGTGGCAGAAAATCCAAACTAACCATGTATACTTAGAAGAGGAATTTATTGGTTAAATAACAGAAAAGTTCAAAGATAAGCCTAACTAGGCCTACCAAGGAAAGCCACAACTTGATCTGGAGGTGAAACACTCCTAATAGGATCACAGCAAAGATGGCGGGCCATCCACTCAAAATGCACACTTTTCTAGCACACAAACATCGCTGCCCAGCTGACATCTGTATTTCCCAGCTCCCACCCCTGCATCCAGACACAGATGGGAGTCTGGTCCTTGTCAATAGAATCTGAGCAAAAGTAAGGCCTATCACTTTTGGACCTTAGTTATGCCTTCTCCTCTTCTTCTTCCTTTCTACCACCAGACACGAAGGACTCCAGGGTCCTAGGCAAAGGGAGAACCAGAAGACAGAAGGAGTCTGAGTCCTTGATTTGCCAGGTGGAGGAAAGCTGCCTGCCAAGCAGGAACTATTTACACGTACGACCGCTGCACGCCACTTTGCTACACCAACTAACGTTAACTTAATTCGAGAACTTGCTTGTTCTCTGCCTACGAGGTATCTTTATTCTAAACCCCGACATCTCCCCCAATGTTCAAGATCAATGGAAATAAAAGGAGAATCTTTCTGTTAGCACCCTAATAAAATCCTGGGATTCATTTTCACTAGTCGACATGTACCTCCCTAAAACCAATCTCCATGATAAAGAACCGTGGCAGGGCCTGTGTCAAATTCTCCATTCCTAGAACCGCGAAACTGAAGCAGATGAGCTGAGCATGTAGGAAGGGGTTGTTACTGGAATTTGGAAAGGAGACTATGAGCAGGCAAACTAAAGGTGTCCATTAGAGAAAACACATAAAGAAAGGGAAGTTGTCTGCCAGTGAGAAGTGACTAGAAAGATGCCAAGTATGTGAACCCAAGAATGAGAAAGAAGGGTACAGCGGACCAGCAGAATGACTGACTCAGTCAGTATCACTGACTCCAAAAACAAACCCCAATTAACTGTCCTTGTCATTCAGCCTCCTGCTGTTAAATCACGCCTTTCAGTGACTATGATGCTATGACCAAGTAAGTGCCATCAAAACTGGCTCGTTTCTGAATCAACAAAGACTTCAAGCTTCCATATGCAATCAGTATCATTAAAACTGCATTCCAGGATCCCATCATTTAGCACGTACATATACAGCCTTTATTTAGATAAAACATCATTAGTGTTTACCTACCTAAAGACAAGTGGACAAATGACCTGGCTAAGATGATGCAAGGAATGGTTCCAAAAATACTACACACCAATTGTCCAACACGCAAGCCAGTGCCAATTTCTCACAGTTACTCTCCAAACATGCTTCCTTACAGCAAATGGACAAACTTTTATTTGGAATGTCAGGAATCATGCTAGTTGCTTATATTTTTAGGGACTGTTTCACTAAGCTATTGCAAACTCTTCTTTTAAAACTAAATAAATGGAATTTTCAAGAATGCATGGCTGGTGTCATCCTCTTCCCTTGAAAGTAAATGACCCTAACTGGCCAACACTATTTTAATGTTTATTCATAGTTATCCTCTGCCAAAAGCATTATAAATTAGTTGCAAAGGGTTCTACCAGCCAAGGTGCCGATGTTCTAAATTTAAATGGTGCCGTTATGCAGGCTCAGTAATACAACAAAGCAACAGCACCTTTCCATCTTTTGCTGAAAAACTACCAAGGCTAAAAAACAAAACAAAAATGTACCCCATTCTTTTGATGGAGGAGAGCTTGTTGCGTTATCTGTGTGGCTGTTCACTGACTCAATTTTAGAGCACTCTCTCCAGCTGCTTGGGAGAGATGCAAGCAACACAGTGTGGCCAGTGGATCAAGATCTCACTGTGATCCTCCAGCAGGCTTTAACAGACTGTGCTAGGTTCCAAGCTCATCAGGAAATCATCTTAAGGGTTTCTGCATGCTCTTCCTTTCATCAAGTTTCAAATCTCCAGTTACAAAACTGAAATGTATGCTCTGAAAAACATGTGTCTTTTTTTTTTTTAGGATTTTATTTATTTATTTGACAGAGATCACAAGTAGGCAGACAGGCAGGCAGAGAGAGAGAGGAGGAGGAGGAAGCAGGCTCCCCGCCGAGCAGAGAGCCCAATGTGGGGCTCGATCCCAGAACCCAGGGATCATGACCTGAGCTGAAGGCAGAGGCTTTAACCCACGGAGCCACCCAGGCGCCCCAAAACATGTGTCTTGAAACCAGTTTCTATTTAGGAACATTTTACAATAAAGGTACCAAAGGAAATGCAGCATTCCTATCTGTCAGTTTGTAATTTCATAGATAAACTCTGCCATCAGGCTAAATGAATCTTCCCAACTTCAAATCTTCTTCTCACCCAAATAAGTTAAGCTTCCTAGAAGGCAAATGTTCTACAACGTAAGTTCTACATTCCCAACAGTGGAGACAACCACTTTTCCCATTCTGCCTTTGATCACAGAGGAACACAGACAAATGCGTGTGAATGATTCAGCAAGTTATCCCACTTTGGGGAAGGGGTGGGGGTGGCGAGGGTAAAGGCCACAGATGCCTTCCTGAAGTTGCTCAACAAACCACAATTTTCTTATAGAAGGACAGGATTCTACCCGTGCACTCCACAGACCTGTAACCCACTGCATTTGGATTTAAAATATTTGTTCTCACATGACCCAGGATTTTTCCTTTTGAAAGTCACCACTCCATGAGTACTTGAATCAAAGAACACAGTTACTGGAATTCGAATGCTTTGAAGATTTTTGTTTTAAGTTGTTGAATTAAAAACGTGCTATTGCCCGTAGATGTCAACACTGATGAAAGCTTGAGGTGCTGTGTGGGAAGAGAGGCTTCTTGAATTTCCATTTCTGCACTAACACTGACATTTTCACATCAGTGTGAAGAGGAAGCGTGATCTAGGGGCTGAAACACAGGACTGCAAGTCAGGAGTTCCGTAAGAACTGTTCGTGGTGTATGTGTATATTGTGTTAAGCTCAACGTTTTAATTCTAGGGCCCTTGGCCTTCTCCTTTACACCAAAACTTAATTCAAAATCCAACCAGAAACCGTTCCTACGCAAAGCCTGGTCAAACATGAATGATCTCAATGCAACAACAGTGAAAAGAGCAAGGGGACAACTCAAGTAAGATGATCCTGGAGGAAAGAAAGGATAATAAAAATAACAAGACCATCTCCACTTTCAGTCCGAGCTTAGGTTTATAAAGACAAGCATAAATCTGTGACTCACTCAACATTAGGAAAACACTTAAATCCAAGTTATAAACAGTTACAGGGAAGATTAATGTCTGTATTTTTCTCCACTATTCATGAATGGCTTTAAACCAGTCCTGTGTGTCTCCTAACACCTATAAGGTGAAGCCTAATGTTAGTGGCTTTATAGGCAATTCCTTTTGTCCACACAGCAACCCTACAAGGTAGCTACTGCCCCCATTTTACAAAAGAAGGAACTGAGATTCAAAGAGGTTAGGGAACTGACATTTGAAGAGGTTGGGTAACTTGTCCAAAGTCACACAGCTAGTGAGTGGTAGCACCAAGATCTGCACACTTTTTTTCAGACACGCAGGTCTTGCCTCAAAATCACCTCCTCCGTGAGGTCATGGGCTCTGATAACAGACCCAATCAAAAAATCCCCTTCTTTCCCAATCACACTGTATCAATTGTACCCTATTGAGCAACAAAAATTATACTGTCCATTTATTTGGTACATTATTAACTATGCTCCCATCTCCAGAATGGAACGCCACGGTAGCTGGAACCTGGCCTGTCTGGTTCTACATTTGATTCCCTGCGGCCAGCACAGAGCCTGACACACCATTGGCACTTTATAAATAACTTCTGTAAGGAGGGAGAAAAGGAAAAACAAATAAATTGAGGTCCTTCTGACCCAAAGTTAGACAGCCTCTGCTTAAAGTGACTGAGAGATGTTTTAGAAACACCTTGGGGAGGACACTAGGGTCCTCCTGATTCTGAGGTTCCATTTACTTCCCTGTGGGTTTTTCTCTCACCTTTGCCCCACTCTTCCCCCTGCCTCAACTTCTGACCAGGTGGAAAGCAACCAATAAGTTATCATTGGTTCTATCATAGGTTATCACTGCAACACACTTGGGGAGCGCCCATTGTTTGAGAAGCCCACGGAAATTTTGAAACTCGGAGACAAGGACCTCATGGTTCTGAATCTCAGGACAGAGGTCTCGCATGAAAACCACAAAGGTGTATCCCTTTGTTCTTCGTGGCCTGTGTGAAAGGCCAAAGGAGGGAAAGAAATAAGGAAGCCATGTTCGAGAATCAACCTAGAGAAAGGAGGAGCCTGGTCCTCGCCCCAAGACCTCAGGAACAGAGAACAGGAGGTTGGGGGGGGGGGGTTGGGAGGAATCGCAAAAGAGATCCAGACCTGCCTGCAGGTCTTCTTGCCCTCAGCCTACATCTGCCTCCATAAAGACAGACTTCACGACTCAGTGGAATCCCCCGCCCTAGAAATGTTTGCTAGACTCACAAAAACCATCTTACAAACTGCGACTTGTCTTTACACTATCAAAAGCCTGTAGTAATTCCATTTAATATCTCTCACCCATTTTCTTGATTATTTTCTCCAAATTATGCATATAACTGGAGTGGAGTCAAACATATTTTTATAATTTACTTTGGTGAGACAAATCTAACAGCAAAGTACATTTCATACTTAAAACACCCATGCAAACACATACACAAAACAAATGAAACTCCTGCTTACTGTCCTTGAAAAATGCCCCCCCCCAAAAAAAAATAGCTGAGTGTTTTTCCCCCCTATTATTTATCCTAATAGTGCCAGTTCTGAAACAAAGCAGTTGGAGGGAGAAATTTAGTAACTTTGATTTGTCCCAAGATACATTTTTTTACACTGAGGTCCTATTCCTGACAGTAAGCACATGTGACCTGTTCTAAAAAAAGGATATTTTCCACTTCTTGCACAACTGGAGCAGATATAAACATCAGCCTGTGCAAACTGCACTGCAGAACTCAAAGGCAATTAAAAACACACACACATACATACACTTAAATAAAGTCCATAAATAGCCACACTCAGGAAAAGGAAATTTCTAATAACACGCAGAACCAACACTTACAATCCACTTTAATCAAATTTCCCATCTAATCATACCACAAAAGTCATTTGCATAATAAGACTTGAACACCTGCCAGTGTGAGGCACCTCGATCTTGCCTATTTGGCTTCAGATTCACAGATCTATACGTGTCTTAGTTACTGTCATGAAGAAGAACAAAATGTCCACGGTAAAGTAGAAAGAAAGAACGGTGTTACTAATATGTGCTAGGCCCTCTGCAAAGCACTTTAACAGATTTTATTTCCACTTTAAAACTTATCCCAAAAGTAAGAGAATGGTTCTCTTGACCCCATTTTACCGTTAAAGAAACTGAGGCCCAGAAGCTAAGTGTCTTGAACACACGTGCAGCAGTCGCGCGGCAAAGCCTGCGCAGAGCACTTCGTCATGGCTCCCTCTGAAGCCACCACCAGGTGCTCCCAGGCCCTCAGGAAGGTTCGGGAGTCTGCTGAAACATTTAAAAGGCAACCAAACACCCCAGAAGTCCATGGAACTGGACATGTCCTCCAAGAGGTCTAACATTTTATTGAATGTTGTAGAGAAATAATGCTTGAGTATTGCTTGACCTTCAAGGCCAAATGCAAATAACCCTACCTGTTCCCAAAACTGGCTTCCAATGTCCCTTCCTCTGGGAAAGGCCTATTGCTGACGCCCACCTCCCCATAAGCTCACACTCTGCCTCGTATGTTTAGCTGGGGCCATGTGTTCTTTCCTTCCCCCGCTGGGAGCTTTGGAGAACGTACAGAACTATACAGTGCTGCATTTGCACTGTTGTGCGTGGTCCTCTTATGTGGCTAGTGCACAAGAGCTTGGGGCTAGAGCCAGGCGGTCTCAGGTAAAAACCAGGCCCATCCACTTACTATATCCCACTTTCTTTCCCTGTAAAATAGGAATAATAAGGGGCACCCAGGTGGCTCAGTCGGTTAAACATCTTGCCTTCAGCTCAGGTCATGATGTCTGGGTCCTGGGATCGAGACCTGTATCGGGCTTCCTGCAGGGAGTCTGCTTCTCTCTCTCTCTCAAATAAATAATATTTTTAAAAAATAGGATAATAAAAATACATACACCCAAGGTTGAAGGGAAAACTAACTGAATTAATACAAGCAAAATATACAGTGCGGCCGGTACTAAGCACTGTGCAAGAATCACCAGTTTCAAAAATTATAATTAACAACCTAGTTGTTTTTATTCATTATTATCATCTCATGCAAGTTTTTGCAAAGACTAAGTCCACATACATAAAAACAGACATAAAAACCCTGGCACAGGGTATGTGCTCCATGAATGTTAACTATGTTTATTGGTGTTAATTTGCACATACCAGAGCTCAGTAGACACGTGCTGAATATGAGGTTTGAGGCCACAACTGCTTTTTTTTTTTTTTTAACCAGCACAAATAAATTTTTATGGGTTGGATCAAAAATATAAAATGTGAAAAAATGTCTCTGAATATCTCATTAAGTGGTGGTATTCATTAGGAGACTGGTGGTTGTTCACCAACAACTCTGGCCTTAGGGAAGAAAGCCAAAGAGAATCAAAGGCAAACACCTTCTGGAATGTCAGAACTCACTGCTTAGTAATAAAGAAGTAATAACTAATAACCAGAACACCATTTGCTAGCATTTTACTGAACCCTTACTATGTGCTTGGCACCATGCTAATACTCTCCCACAGTCAATGTCACAGCTACTGTTTTTAAGACCCCCAGGATGCAGGCCTCCATTAGTCAGATGAATAAACTGAAGGCAGGGGTCACCCAGCCTGACCAAGGTCACCCAGCTAGTTAGAGACAGTGATGTCAGAATACTGCTGGCAGTTCCCTGCAGATCGGACAGACAGAAAAATCAAGAAAACTCTCAGAAACCAGTAAGAGATTGACAGTTTTGTTTTGCCAAGAATGGATTATCATTTCAAAAATGTGTATTTTAAAAATATTTTTAAATATATTAATATTTTATATTAAATATTTTATATTAAATATATTTAATAAAATATTTAAAAATATTTTAATCAGAGAGATTTCTCTTTCAAGTAGAAGTTCGAACTGATAGATCAGACGGAGAGCCAGCTGTGTTCCACAAGTTCGTTCAGATGTCCACCTTCCTTCTAATCTTGTCTTTTCAGTGTTCCCTAGGGTATTGCCCTTGGCTTTATGGTTAAGCAAAATAACTACCACCGTGTCTGGGTCCCAGACTGCAATAAGAAGGAAAGACAGAGTAGAGTACACGCAGGTTCAGAAAGGGTATTTTTAATAGGAAGACAGGAGACAAAATCTCAGAATAAATCCAAGAAACAGCAATGGCCTTATACTAAAACGTATGAGTGTGAGTGTGCATGTGCGTGTGACACAATAGTCTTTGTCTTTCTTATTTCACCACGAACCTGTGAAAACTTCACACATCTATGAATCAGCATTTGGGAACTACAGCTGTATCCTATCTTGCCATAATAAACCTAAGACTCACTCTCATTCCCATTTCTAATTTGCAGCAAATTAGATAACAGTTACCTAAAATGCAATTAAATTTTGGAAGAGAGGAAACTGGAAATAGATTCAGTCAATTCTGATGTCTGTCCAGGAACGGGTCATTAGTGACTACAAAGCCACAGAATTTCACACCTAGTAAAGTGAACAAGAGAACCTTAAACCTGAGAGATGTGACCATGTTTTAAAATGTTTTCAGATCCCAAAGCCCTGCAGAGAGTTCCTGCACTGCTAGGAACGCACTGAACAGCTCCACATGTGTTTCCCTGATGGGACTGTGCCCATGTGTGAATTCTGGGTTCACCCTTGATATCTGGCACTTTTCCCCTGCCACCCACCGAGCTCATTCCCAGGAGAACACACAAAGGCTTCAAAAACCTTGCTGGGTGATGCAGGGGTGGGTGCCTAGGTGACTCGGCTCAGGTCATGATCCCAGAGTCCTGGGATCAAGCCCCGGGGGGGCTCTCTGCTCAATGGAGAGTCTGGTTCTCCCTCTCAACTCTCTCACTCTCTCTCTCTCTCTCTCTCTCTCTCTCTCTGTGCTCTCTCTCTCAAATAAATAAAATTTAAGAAAAAAACAAACAAAACCTTGCTGAGGAAACCAAACTGCAAGCAATTCTTCATTAGAACCTTCCCTCATAGCATGTGTCTTCCTCAAACACAGATTTGCCACTGAATATGACCAAAAGGGGGTTCACGTGATCTAAACCCAGAAGCATCACACTCCTAAAGGCCAGGAGCTCTGGCTTAGGAATGAAATTGTCTTTCCTCATGAAACACCTGCACATCCGAGCTTAGCCTGAACAAAGAGTACATAAGCTCCTCTTTGGAGAGACCTGGGCGGATACCTATTTTAAAAGGCTGCAATATTGAATGCAAAATCAGAACCAAGCACCCCATCCTAAGTGGAGTCCTAAAGGAGAAAGTAACACCTGTTCAAACAATGAACCATTACTGTGCCAGGCAATGTCCTAGGCCAACTGTTCGGAAAGAGGGGTGACTGTGCCCCTCATGGGCATCTGGCAGGGTCTGGACACATTTCCAGTGGTCACAACTGGGGGCAGAGGGTTACTGGCCTCGAGCAGGCAGAGGCCAAGGTGCTGCCGAACGTCGTGCAATGCCCAGAACTGTTCCCACAACAAAGAATTATCCAGCACGAAACATCAATTGCACTGAGGTTGAGAAACTCTGCTCTAGATTCTAGGAACACAACAGTAAACAAGGAACAGACAGAAACCCTGCTCCCTTGAAGCTGGCAGTCTACTGGGGAGAAACATAAACATAACATATTAAAAACGACAGAGTCAGTTGTAATATAAGTATTATGGAATCAATAGAGCAGGGCACGGAAGATGACAGTCTGGAGGGAAAGCAATTGTATGTAGTGGGATGGGCCTGCTAAAGATATTAAAAGTAAGACCTGAGGTTGGTGAGGAAGTGAGCGCTATGGCTCTCTGGGCAAAGACGGTCCACGCAGAGGCACCAGCAAGAACAACATACAAAGGCCTTATGAGGAGGGGTCTGGAGTGTTCCAGGAACAGCGACGAAATGAGTTGGCGACAGCACATGAACTCAGAGCTGACAGGGAGCTTGACCATATAGGCTGCCTTTTGCCAGTTAAAGGATTTCGAGTGTTACTGAAACTAGGAGCCACTGGAGAATTTTAAGCAGAGAATGGCATGATGTAGCATGTTTTAACTCACTGTTTCTCAGCACTGGCGATGACCATTGAGGGCCAGATAATTCTCTGTTGCCGGGGCTCTCTTGTGCATTACAGAATGGTTAGCAGCATCTCTGGCTTCCATTTACTGAAGACCAGTACCAACGCCCTTTCATTCGGACAACCAGAAATATCTCCAGACATTGTCAAATGACCCCTGGGGGGCAAAAATCTGCCCCCCACGAGAACCGATTTTAACGGGAACATTAAGGCTGCCGTGTAGAAAATCCACCAGAAAGGGTATAGAGGAGAAGGCAAGAGAGCAGTTAAGAGACTACAGCAATCACCCTGGCACAGGCTGGTGAGGACTTGGACCAAAGAGGGAGCAGAGGAGCTGCTGAGAGGTGGGCCGACTCTGAACACATTTTCAACTCCAAGACACAATCCAGAGAATATAACTGATAGACGAAATGGCTACGGCAGTCTTAACCTTTCCATTTCTGCTTTTTCCATCCAACACTTACAAGAAGGGAGGTGCCCTGGCAAAGACTTCAGACAAAAAGCCATGAGGAGGCCCCCAACAACATGTAGCCCTTTTAAAGTCACACAACAGATGCCGATGACAATAAGTTAGACAACTGTGGAAAACAGTATAGGGAAATTTTGCCAACCCCATATATTTATTCACAGATTTTATTTAACTGGTTTATTTCAAAGAGCATGTGTCTGCTCCACAGACAAGTTTTACAACAACTTTTTTAATTTAGCATTCCTCTCCATACCGGTTCTGTCCCGCACCTGTTTCTAGCTTCAACGTGTGAAGCCATTGCTTCCCACGTACCCACATTTTTCCTTACACATGCTAGCTAGCTACCGAGGACGTTCACCCTTGCAAGTAATTTTTTGCCGACTCTGAAAAAGAACAGGCCCAAATCCTTCAACATGAGTTTCATGGCACTCATTTGGGTTTTTCCAGATGGTATTTTCCTCACGCTCTCAAACTCATTTAATGTTATGTATCAGCTCCCATCAAAAATGTTCCAAACAGTCCGGTTAATTCATTTCTTTCAGGACTACACACACACACACACACACACACACACACACACACACACACTCAAAACACTCACTCCCTCATTCTGGCCATGTAAGCATTTGCTTATAGAAGCAAAAGCAGAGACTGCTCGGTAAAACACTGGTCCCTTCAGCCGAATGCACATAAAGCCCCAGTGAGCATAACCAACAATACCCTTTACACAATATTACTCAAAACCCCCCAGCCCCCAACACACACAATCTATGCTCACACACAAAACAGCCATTATGAAGAGAAACCATCAACTAAAGGCTGGTTTTAGGCATCTAGCTGCATTTCCTTCCAATCCCCTTCAAGCATCTGCAAAGAGACTGCTCTAGCAGCCCAGTCAGTGGGTATGTCGTTCCCAGATTTTCTTCTCAGACTTGGATTCAGAGTCTTGACACAGCCCTGAAGGAAACGAACCTGGTGCTGCTTGCCACCAGAGCAAATACCAGCCCCACGCGCCCCAGAAGCAAAGACTGTACTACTTCCCTCCTGATTCAGCTGCCCTTCTCTTCCTCCACCCTGATTTCTGGAACCGCTCGCCCTCTGCCAGCCAGGCCCCCTCACCCAGACTCTGCCCACTGCGAGGGGTAGGCAGGAAGGTTTGAGATGGGTACAGAAGCACTGCTGAACCTTCCCGGTAGAGCCTCATCTCCTTTCTCAACTGAAAAGGGATGGACATAAATTCTTCTCTACTATCACAACCTCAAAGGACCATCTCCCCCTTGGTAAACAGTGGAAATGCCCCGAGGGACCACAGGACAGAGAAAGGAAGATACCCAACCCATTCCGATGGACGAGTGGAAATGGAGGTAGCATAGGAAGTGGGCACGCGACGCGGTGGGGCGCCAGACCAGCGGATGTCTTCACTTCTCTCCAGAAAGTTTTGGAGCAGTCCCCAGCAAATAAAACACGTGTCGCGGCCAAGCAGGGGCCCTGCCAAGCAGGTGTGTCCCAATATCCTCCAGTTCCAAGGCTTCTTCCCCTCCAGGGAAGGCCTGGATTTGAATGGAACTCTATTGCCTAGGGAGTTTAACCTGGACGAGAGACACGCCCACCCGCGGCTCCAAACCGGCCCGCGCGCGGGTGGCGAGGTCTGCAAGGTGAGAGGCGGGGCCCGGGAAGCATCACCTGGAATCGGCCAGGGGCGGGCTTTCCCAGAGGAGCCCGACTCCTAGGAGGCGACAACAGACGAACTAATTGCTTCCCTCGCGCATCAATCCACACCAAGCACTCCCTCTCTGAGTCCTCAACCCGCTAGGATCTCCAGAAAAGGGGTTCACGAGAAACTCTTTTTTTCCCTCTTTCCCACCCGGACAGCGTCCGGGACCCGCGCTCCTCCTCCCCCACCTGCGCGCCAGGTCCCTCCCCACCCCCACCCGATCTCAGCAGCTGGTATCCCCAGACAAGGGACCCCTCACCTGGGCCGGCCGTCCCGGGCTGCCCGCGGCGCCCCCGACGCGCACTTGAGCGGAGCCCCCCAGGGGCGTACCGGCCCGGCAGGCGCGGCTCCCAACTGCGGGGGGTAGTTCGCCCTCTGCCCCCGAGCAAGGACACGGGGTCCTTGTCCCAGAGCCCGGGCGAGCGGCTTTCCCCGCCTCAGGGTGTGGGGCGCGGGGGGCCCCCCAGCCGCCCGCCGCGCCTCCCTCCAGCTGTCACCACTCACCTGCTCTTCAGAGGTTGACTTTTGAGTTCGTAATAGGTTTTGGGCTCTTCGTGAAACTCCTCCCCGACTTCGAAATCCGGCACGATCCCCGATTCCGACTGCATGGCTCCCGCTTCCCGTCCTTCCACTGCTCGAAAGTGAGAACAGAGCCCCGGGGCAAAGGGAAGGTGACGGGGCCTGGGTACCCGGAGCGGTGCGCCCCAGCGCAGTGCCCAGCTCAGCCCGCTCGCCCGCTCGCGGCCGCCCGCCCCGGCGCGGCGAGTTTACACTCGCACCCGGGCGGGAGGGGCGGGCGGTCGCGCGCTGCCTGGGATCTGTAGTTCGGCCCGGACGGGGTGTTCCCGGCTCGCCAGGGGAGGCGCTCCCGCGAAAACTACAACTCCCAGAAGGCCAGGCGGGGGCAGAGGCAACGTGGTGGACACCGCTATTGCAACTCCTGTTTGGATTCATTGTCAATGTCAGCAGCTCCTCTCGCTCTTCTCTCCCCACTTGCTTCAAGGGTACAGACTTGGCTATTTAATATTAATAAGAATGGACTCAGCCTTGCTCTCCTCCCGTCACCCCTACTCCCAGCTCAGACATTTGCGAGGGCACGCCAACTCCGTAATGAAATAAAAAAAAAAAAAAAAAAAAAAAAAAAATATATATATATATATATATATATATATATTAATCATGAAGGGTTTGGGCACTGGAAAGTTTTAGCCTTCAAGCCTGCCTTAAAATAAAAGGACTTACTATCAGGTTTCCCAGCGCTTCTGCGACATATCAGCTTGTCCTCAGATTGGAATGGAGTGAAGGTTTTTGCCTTCGTTTTATAATTAAAACATTATTGTAAAATTTTTTCTTCTGCATTCCTTTTCTATAACTCAGTCTGGGCTTTTACAGTACTATTCATCCTGCTGAGTGGCTCTTTTCCCTATATCCGGTTAGCCACTTTTAATCTAAAGCAGCACTTGAAAGTTTCTGTTAATTTTAAAAGGCACGAAGTTACAAAACAACGTCGTCACTGTCTGCCTCTAATTTCTCAGTTTGCTGGGAGTTCAAACGAGATTTTCCTAACAATTCAGGAGTGAATTTGGGGGTGAATGAATTGTTCAGGTGTCTTCCTTCCGCCTGAGCTTTCTGGCACCCATTTAGGTAACAAAATAACAGGCTTAGATATGGCTCATTTGTACCTCCAGACCTTCCCTCTGATTAGGTCCAAAAGGATGTGTCCTTCTTTTAAAAATGTCTAGAGGCATCAGGGAGGCAGTAGAGTTAGAGGGTGGCATTTAAACTTATGAGACTCAAAGTTGAAATCCTTAAATCCCTGTCTAAAGCACTATGTAATATTGGGCATGTCACTGATGATTAGAAGCCTCAATTTCTTCATCTGTAACAGAGGAGATTGGCAAACCTGTCTTAGAAGATGTTGCAAGGTCAAATGCAAGGGAAAGTGATTTATGGTCTATAGAAACGCTGCCCAATGATCATTCTTTCATCTACTGTATCTTAAAGATATTCCTCTCAGACCAACACTTCATCTGTGTGTTTGTCCTTCCAGAAGTAGTAAACTAAATGATCATCCTTGGATAAAACTCTAAGGAGGCTGGACCGATGATTGGACTTCTCCCAGATTCCACTGACCCCTTAAAGGTTATCAAGAACTTCATGTTAGAACTGCAGTGTATAACCTCTTTAGAACTGTAATGAAATAGTCCATTATGTCACTCATTACATCAAAGCACTCTTTGACCAACGAACTAGTAGACCAAATGAACTAAACCTGAAAGAGGAAAAAGAACTGTCGAGAAAGCTAAGAGCCCTGAATTTACTTCCAACAAAGTGCACCTTCCAGAGAGACCTGTAGGGTAGGGCTCTGAGCTAAGGTTGCCCTGAGGTACACACAGATAGCCGCTATTTTTTTCCCCTACACCTTTTCTTCTGGTCTCATCTGCTCTGGCTTAAGGAAACGTTCTCTTCTATCACATGTGACAGAATTATTGATTAGAGTGTCATCTGCCACCTAATGGGAGTGGGTATGTGAATTAATCCTGACCAATAAATGGCCCCTTTTCCTTAGCAACAGCGATTCCTTTAGAGATGGACAGAGGACACTAACATGACTAAAAGTTCTCCTTTGAACTTTTCTGTAGGGCAACCAGGAAAGACTGATGTGTGAAAGTATGATGTTCCAAGGAAGACAACTTAAAACTAATTATTTATGGCCACATAGGGAAGCTGACCAAAACTGAGACCATGAGATAAGATCAACAATCAGAGAAACAGATACCCTTAGGTTTTCCAGAGATACAAGCCTAAAATTCTTTCTTTTTGCTGATACTACTATGGTTTAGATTTTTGTTACTTGCAACCAAAAGAGTTCGAGTAATCAATCACTCTAAAAACTTTTCACTCCTTTAGACACTTCCCTATGGGAAGCCATACCATTAATCCACATAATAAAAAGTTCGCCACCTGATAGATGGCACTGTAACCCCTCTTCATTAATGATTTAGCCCTAGGAATAGATACCCCTTCTTTAAAAAGGTGACAAAAGTCAGTATCTTCATACATTTCAACCAGAGATTGTGTCTATTGAAAGTACAAAAGAAAAAACATACAAAAGATTATAATTATTGTCACGCTTACCCATATTTTAATACTTTACTCTTTTGCAAATGCTTGTCGCACACACCTCTCACTTTTTTAAAAAGATTTTATTTGTTTATTTGACAGAGAGAGCACAAGCAGGAGGAGCAGCAGAGGGAGATGGAGAGGGAGAAGCAGGCTTTCTGCTGAGCAGGGAGCCCAACTCAGGGTTCAGTCCCAGGACCCTGGGATCATAACCTGAGCCAAAGGCAGATGCTTAACTGACTGAGCCACCAGGCACCCCACGCCCCTTTCATTTGAGCTTGTATGAATCCAGCAATAATAGGGGTGCCTGAGTGGCTCAGTGGGTTAAGCATCTGCCTTTGGTTCAGGTCATGATCCCAAGATCCTTGGATTGAGCCCCACATCAGGCACCCTGCTCAGCAGGGAGTCTGCTTCTCCTCTCACTCTCCCTCTGTGCCCTCTCACTCTCTCTCTCTCTCTCTCTCTCTGAAATAAAGAATTAAAAAAAAAAATCCAGCAAGAATAGATGGACAAAAGGAGACTCCTCTCTCTCCCTCTGTCACTCCCCCCCTTTGCGTGCTCTCTCACTCTCTCTCTCTCTCTCTCTCTCTCATTCTCTCCCAAATAAATAAATAAATAAAATCTTAAAAAATAATAAGAAGAAGAGACGGGCAAGGGTCTTCACTTTAATATGCACTGAACACACACAAGTTACAGACAGAGGCCTATGTTAAGTATTTAACCTTCTCTCTGCCCTCAAGAGACTCATAGTCCAGGAGTTGAGTCAAGGCTTGTAACCCAGGGAGAATGTGATGTGACCAAGCTTAATCTATTAAAAAAGAAAGAAAGATAGATTTTAAAAAGAAAGGAAAAATCTAGGACATAAAACATGAAAACAATCTAATCAAGCCCCTAGATCTAACCACCAATTTACAGGAAAAAAGGGAGAGGAACATGTTAATAATGCCATGAGGATGTGACCAGACAATCCCAGAAATTGAGAAATTCTACAAGACATTGGGAAATTCTTCAACAAATAAATATCATGAAATAAAGAGGAAGGGGGAACTGCTCTAGATTTTCGAAGACATAAAAGACCTTCATCCATGTGAATTATATTGAAACTTTTAAAATAAATTGGAAAAAGAGACATATCACTCAAATACATTGTGTGGACTTTATCTGGAGCCTGATGTGAACAAACTAATTATCAAAATTCATTTCAGAGCACACTAGGAGAGTATGAACATGGACAGGAATTGGATGTTAAAAATTATTGGCAATTTTATTAGGTGTGATAGCGACATTGTGCTTATCTTATTTTTGAAGTTCTTATCTATAGAGATACATATAAAGTATTTATGGGTGGGATGATATGATGTCTGGGAATTGCCATAAAATACTCCATCTCCTCTCCCTCTATCCCCCATAAAGTGGGGGAAAGGAAGGATGAAATGTGAATAAATGCTGAAACCGGGTAATGCACTATGGAAGTTTACTACAGTACTCTCTCGACTTTTGTGTACATTTGAAAATTTCCATGAAAAATAATAAGCAAAAAAAGAAAGAAAAAGAGGGAACTGTCAGTATGATTTTTTAAACAGGGTAGAATTTCTGATAACATTAGATAAAAAGGCATGTCATTCAGAAAGAGAAAATGGACTTGGGAAGATGGGGAAGCAAAGTTGCCCTTGGTATGTTTACAGGGAACAACCAAGAGCAACTGGGTATGGTTAATATCAGCAGAAAGCAATTTCCTGAAAGTGGGCTGAGGCGCTCCCAACCCTCCAGAAGGGCAGCAGGGCTTGGCACCAAAGCTGTACAACCAGGAACATCTCTAAAATCTACGTCATAGAACTGGGCTGTTGAGGCCACCACCAACACCACCTCCATGTCATGGGCTAACCATGACAGCTTGCGCCTTTGACACTGAACATGGCATGTTGTCGAAATGCTGCCTCTGGGACCTGGATAGAGCCACAACTGCCCACCACCAAAGTGGATTAGGCTGAGTCCTGGCTGCTTCACCTATTTGATTGTCCCACCCAAGGTCAAGACTTGATGCCATTGGCAGATCGAAGTTTGTTTGTTTGTTTGTTTTATTTGTCAGAGAGGGAGAGAGAGCAAGCACAGGCAGACAGAATGGCAGGCAGAGGCATAGGGAGAAGCAGGCTCCCGCTGAGCAAGGAGCCCGATGTGGGACTCGATCCCAGGATGCTGGGATCATGACCTGAGCTGAAGGCAGCCGCTTAACCAACTGAGCCACCCAGGCGTCCCTGGCAGATCGAAGTTTTGCGCCCAAACTCTGACCGCAAGGATGCATACCCAAAACCGTTTCTGCACCCTCTTTCCCTCACTGCTTTAGAGACTTAAAATAAAAACTGATTTTGCAATCTCTCTGGGAGCATTAAATTCAGTTATGTAGACAGAAACACATAAAGCTACCCTCCCTCCCCTTTTAACTTGTGTGTTTCTTACGTGAAGCACATCCTGAGGAGCACAGGATTGAACAGTAATGAGTCTGTACAGTTACTTCCAAAGAAGGTGAGACAGGCCCAGATGATGAACAATGTAAATGAAAGAAAAATGCTAAGGTAAAGGATGATGGAGGAGAGGGAAGGAGGTGATCAACAGGCAAGTCTTCTGCACCACCCTTCCAGGGTATGTTCTCCTACCTGTGCCAAGGCAAGGCAATGGAATGTGCACCCAGACATGGACCCACTCCAAGAAAACAATCTCAACTACACAAAATTCAGACATGAAACATAGCAAGTGGAAGGATAATTTTCAAGACACAGGTCTGCTTAATGGCTTTGTATGGCTGACTTTGTGGATGGTGGATTTCTTTGAGAATCTGATGAAAGCTAGAGACCTTCTCACCAGAAAAGAGAGCATGCTCAAATATCTTTGCAACTTCAGAGGTACCAGGGACCACCCAATGGTCATTTACTACTCCTCTGGAGTCTGTGGATCCTGGTTCTTACAAGTGCTGTCTAATGCAGTTTTCTAGAGCCATTTACAGGGGCCAGGGGAGAGGAAAGCGTGCTATGCTGTGTAGACCAGGAGAGGAAGGAGGTGTGTCCTTCTCAAAGTGTTGTCCATGAACCGTGTCCACCAGAATTACTCAGGGCACCAATTACAATGCAAATTTCCAAGCCCAGAAGCAGAATGAGTAAATCAGGAAGGAGTGGGGATTGAGAATCTACATGTTTAGCTAGCTCCCCAGCTAGCAATTATGCACCTGAAAATTTTAGAACCACTACTTTAGAAGATGTCATAAAGCCAGAATGAAAGAAAGCGCAATAAAAATGAGGCTAGGAGAAAAAATGATAAATAACAATACTTATAAAAAAACAATAAAATAATTATTATTCCAATGCAAAATTTGTGAAATTTGCATGTGAATATAAATGGCAACATAAATGGATTAGGAAAGAGCTGGCTGGGATCTGGAGGGTGATGTAAATGACGTCAGGAACCGAAATCTGATAGGTCTCAAGAAGAGCTGATTGCAATGGAGTCACCAGGATTATGAGCTGAGCAGCGGGCTTGGGGATAGAATTACCCTGTTAAAAGCTGTTCAAGAAAAAGTTATTCTGACACTTACTAAAGCACTCTAAGGCCAAGTTTATTCAGGGCCTACTATTGTGATATGTATAGGGACCACTGCAATGGGGCTTTGCTCTGGAAAAGAGAGATTGGACGCAACTCCAAATACAACTAGGAAAAGTTGGGGATTTATAGACAAGAAGCAGAATGTGGGTGGGATGGGGGTGAAATGTGGGTAGAAAATTATTAAATGACTAGTGCAATTCTTTGCTCAAGTGACCTAACAGGATTCTTTAAGAAAGATCTTATTCATTTATTTATTTATTTGAGAGAAAGAGCAGGAGCAGGAGAGCAGGAGAGGCAGGGAGGGAGGAGCAGAGAGAGAGGGAGAAGCAGACTCCCGGCTGAGCAAGGAGCCCTAAGCAAGACTCACGCCCAGGACCCTGAGATCATGACCTGAGCTGAAAGGAGAGGCTTAGCTGACTGAGCCACCTAGGCGCCCCAAAACAGGATTCTTGCTGAAGGCAGATAAGGGGGCTGGTGGGAAATGAGGAAGGTGATCAGATATCAAGGATGTGGATGATGTCTAAACCATCTCGACGGGATTTTTGCTAAAACTGGTCAATGTAAATGGAAGTGTAAAAGTCAAGACCTATTTAGGAAGAGGATTCAGAGAAGAATAAAATTTGGTCCAGAGACTCAAAGCAAAGAAGTACCTTTTGTAACCAGGCCAATGGCAGCAGGTGACTGTCACCCTACAGCTACAAAGCAATGGTAGAAGAGTGACTAGACCCTGGTGTGAACTTTGTGCCCAAACTCAATGCAGAAAAATCAATAAAAATTATAGCTTTCATTCTCCTTACAAGGTATCTGCAGTCACAGAAATTAGAATCAGAAATACAACACAAAATGTTCCATGAGATAATACAATGGAAGATGGAATATATACCCCCACATTGGCATTCCTGATTTCTGTCTTCCTCTAAACAGCTACCAAAGTAGCCGATTACCGGCTTTTGTATAAAATATTTTTAAAAAATGTATCTTCTGGGCGCCTGGGTGGCTCAGTGGGTTAAAGACTCTGCCTTTGGCTCAGGTCACGATCTCAGGGTCCTGGGATCGAGCCTTGCATCGGGCTCTCTGCTTCCCTTCCTCTCTCTCTGCCTGCTGCTCTGCCTACTTGTGATCTCTGTCTGTCAAATAAATAAATAAAATCTTTAATAAAAAATGTATCTTCTTATCATAAAGTAAAAAATATTTATTATTCAAAAATCACGGGTTGCCTGGGTGGCTCAGTCAGTTAAGCATCTGCCTTTGGGTCAGGTCATGATCCCAGGGTTCTGGGATGGAGTCTGGCATTGGGCCCCACTCTCAGCAGGGAGCCTGCTTCTCCTTCTACCTGTGGCTCCCTCTGCTTGTGCTCTCTCTCTCTCTGACAAATAAGAAAATAAAATCTTTTTTTAAAAAATACAAGCAAATAAATAATTAAAAAATAGAAATAACAAAATACAGCTAAATAAAAGAAAAAAACTGAACTTCTATCCCTGGGGCAAATAACACATTATATGTTAATTTATAAATAAATAAATAAATAAATAAATGTTTACCCCCACCAATAGGGGGTAAATTATCCCCCCTTTAAAAAAGAAAAAAGAAAAAAACTGAACATCCCTAATGCCACTATCCAGTGATGTCCATACCTAGGTACATGTTATTCAGTATTCAGTATATTCATTATACATGTATATATGTATGCATAGTCTCAATAAACATTCACAAGGTCATACTGAATATACCACTTTGTCACACTTTTCCATTTCATGTATCATGAGTAGTTTCCTTATCCACAACCTCATTTCAGTGTTTCTAAAATATACTTTCCATTTTATATATTTACTAAAATTTGTTTTTCTAATTTCTGCCTTGTTGGACCTTTTCGCTGTTTTCAACTTTTCTCTATTAAAGATAACTTCACTTCTATCTAAGTCGCTAAATCTTTGCTCCTCTTCACACGAATTGTCTGGAGGTTTAATTGCTCAACCAACAAGGACACATGTTTTCAAAATTTTGCCGAGAGAGATCATTCTAGAACACAAATCTCACCTTGTCTTTTCCCTACTTTAAGACCTTTTAGGACTTTAAGACCTTTTAGGATCCCCACTGCTACCAAATAAAGGCCAGGCTCTTTAATATCGGATATCCAGCTCTCCTTGCCCTGGATTCTCCCACCCGTCTCTTCCTCCTCTCAGATCACTCCCTGACTTCCATACTAAGCAGCTGCAGTAACCCCAAACTGCTTGATGCTCCTGGAATACGTCACACTGTCTGGAGAGCACTTCTCTTTCTCTTTTGCCCAACATCCTTCTTTAACCTTTAATAAACAGCTCAGGTGTGTTACCTTCATCAGGAAGTCTTGCTCTACTCCATCAACCTTCACCAGGTGCCCAGATTGATTTAGGGATCCCATGCCTGTTCCCCAAATTCATTTGCTCTGTGCAATATATTACATTAGATTTATTTGCCTAGCTTTCTATACACATCCACCAGCCCCCACCCCCCTGCCACCACCACCACACACAGAAACTCAGCATATGCCTACCCTTGCCCAGACTGTTGGCCCCCATGCCCACAATAGATATTCAGTAACTGCTGAATAAACAAATGGGTTAGCCATCCAGTAAAAGAAAATACGTTTTCTCGCAAATTTACATTGTTCCTTTTTGTAATGATAGCAATGATAACGCAAATAAAAATAAGATTTTAACTTTGGTTTTCCACCATGTCCATTTGTACATCAGGCAAATATTGATCAAACAAAATAACTTTCCATCACTAGGGCTCTCTCCTAGTCTAAATTGATTTATTACAGTAGAATTTAGCCTGTGTCCCAGAGGCATTGCTGATAAGGAGGCTGAGATCTCTTCATTAGAACAACAAGCAGACAGGTTCAGACTTGCTGATGGGTGGTTTGGAGAAATAACATGCTGGAAAAATAACTGAATGAATCATATTTAGCACTTATTAAAAGAACTAAAATCAGAAACTGAAATAAACCAAGATGCATGCCCATTTCCTGTCGTGAAGGTTACAAGGGAAACCTCAAGGGTTTTAATGTCCCCATCCATGCTAACCCAAAAACTTGTCAGAAAGTTTGAAAAAACAAGGATTCATTTATCAGGTTACAGAAGAAAATACATTCATCTTTGTTTTCCCCCTAAAATCCAGTAGGAGTCAGGGTTCAACAATACTGCAGTCGAATTGATTTGCACAAGTAAGATGCTAAAATATCAAGACCCAGGGGTCAAAAGTCAAGTAATTGGAAAAACAGAAAACTTCCAGCCTGTCTCAGGGCAAGTGAAGAAAGGGAGATCCCCAGAGACTTCCTCTTAGAGATGAATTAGAGTGTTCATCAGGGGACAGTCACAGGACCGCGTAAGAACTAATACTTGCAGGACACGTAGACCATAAGTCCATGCTTGCCACATGATAGGCTCCATACAAGATGTTAGCAAAATAAATAAACTTAATTGCTTGAGATATTTATTCATTTAGAATGCATCTATTTATTTTTATTTTCTTTTCGTTCATTTTCTAATCTCGAAGTCTAGTTGACAGGGCTTACTGTGTCAGTCGCTGACTGGGAAATCCTGGTTGACTGATCAGCTAAAGGTTTCCTAAGTTTGTTCGATCTAGGCAAAAATAAAGAGCTGAAAACATGTAAACAGTAGTTGGACTTTCTTTTCTGCCTCAGAAAGGCACACTGGCTGGCTTCGAACCCTGGCTGTAGCCAAACACTAGCCTGTGTGACCTTGGGCAAGGTACTTAAATCACCCTAATTCTCAGTTTCCTAATTTATGAAAAAGGGACACTCCAAGCAAATTAGTTGTGTGAAGAAGGGGACACTGGAAGCAAATCAGTTGTTAAACAAGGAAATCAGTATAAACAAGGAAATCAGTATAACTTACTGATATATAACTGATATATAACAATATAACTATACTGATACATAACTTAAACAAGGAAATCAGTATAAAGCACTTAGCATTCTACTTTCCGGAACTCATAAGAACCTTTGGCTAATTGTCTATCATTATTGATGTTAATTGTTGTTGTTAGGGGCACCTGGGTGGCTCAGTGGGTTAAAGCCTCTGCCTTCGGCTCGGGTCATGGTCCTAGTGTCCTGGGATCGAGCCCCACATCGGGCTCTGTGCTCTGCAGGGAGCCTGCTTCCACCTCTCTCTATCTGTCTGCTTCTCTGCCTACTTGTGATCCCTGTCTGTCAAATAAATAAATAAAATCTTTAAAAAAAAATTGTTGTTGTTATTGTTACTCTTCATTTGACCATACTTTTGATTAAACTTTAGGAATCGTTGATCTACACTTGAGACCTAAAAGACAATAGAAAACTTTCTGTTTCTTTCTTTTTTCTTTTTTAAAGATTTTATTTGTTTGAGAGACAGAGAGAGTGAGAGCAGAGGGAAGGGGCAGAGGAACAAGCAGACTCCCCACTGAGCACAGAGCCTGGCCAGTCCTGGGGTTCAATCCCAGTACCCTAGGCTCATGATGTGAGCCAAAGTCAGACGTTTAACCGACCAAGCCACCCAGGCGCCCCTGACTTTCTGTTTCTCATGTCAATTCCCTTTTGGTTAAAAAAATTTTAAGACCATTTTCTTGCAATTATGAAATGTATTGCGCTTTGGAAAAGTGCATAAAACATAAAATGTGTTCTTTTACCAGTGATCCTTATTCACTCACACCTTCTTCTTTGATGGTAATCATTGCCCTTTTTCTCCTATAATTTAACACCTAAGCCTACCCCCTAAGCAATATCGATATTTTATGCCTATTTTTGGAGTTCAAAGAAATGAAATTATGGTTGCCAGCTTCCAAGATGGCCCCCAATGATGCAAGTCTCCTGATGGTCTCTTCCTGCATTGATTCAGGGCTGGTCTGTGTGACTAACTTCTAAGCCTGTCATAAAACTTTACTGTGGTTTCTGCCTAGCTCTCAGATTGTTCACTCTGAAGGGAGCATGAGGAGATTCAAGTGGTCCTTTGAAGAGACCCTCGTGGGCAGGAACTGAGGCCTCCTACCAGCAGCCAGCATCAACTTGCCAGCCTTGTGATTGAGCCACCTCAGAAGTGGATCCCCAGCCCAGTCAAGCCTTCAGATGACCGTACCCCAAAGAGGCGTTTGACTGCAACCTTCACCTCAAGAGCAACCCTGAGGCAGAATTGCTCCAAGCAACTCCCAGATATCTGACCCACAGAAACCATGAGCAATAATAAGGGATTTCTGTTGTGTTAAACCAAGCAGCTTTGGAGTAATTTGTCATACAGCAAGAGATAACCAGAGATTATACTGTATGTGTTCTTTTGTATCTTGATTCTTTTACTCAATATTTTTTAAAGATTCATCCATGATACTGAATATGGTTTGTTTCCATTACTGTATAGAATTTGATTGTATGGATGCATTTTGATTTGATGTTTGTGAACATTTCTGTCTGTGGGGGAAATTCTGAACCGGTAGAACTAGAGGAAAGGTACTTTTTTTTTAAAGATTTTATTTATTTATTTCACAAAGAGAGAGAGAGAGATCACAGTAGGCAGGCAGAGAGAGAGGGGGAAGCAGGCTCCCTGCCGAGCAGAGAGCCCAATGCGGAGTTCCATCCCGGGGCTCTGAGATCATGACCTGAGCCGAAGGTAGACGCTTAACCCACTGAGGCACCCAGGCACCCCGAGGAAGGGTACTTCTTGATGTGGGGGTGGATCTCTGCAGATTCAGGAAGGCAGAATAAATAGCACTGACCTGGCAAAGTCAAGCTTCTTAGAATGATCCATACTTCTCTTCACTGTCAAAAAAGTCAGCTGGAGGCCACCTGGGTGGCTTAGTTGGTTAAGCCTCTGACTTCAGCTCAGGTCATGACCCCAGGATCCTGGGATCAAGTCCCACATCAGGTCCCTTGCTCAGCCCCCTTGCTCTGCTTCTCCCTCTACCTTCTGCTCCCCCCTTGTACTCTGTCTCTCTCTCTCTCTCAAATAAATAAATAAAATCCTTAAAAATTTTTTAAATAAAAAAGAGAATATTCACTGGTTCCATCCACCTTCAGTGAAGCAGTGTTTGCTCAAAAAAAAAAAAAGAAAAAAGTCAGCTGGCATCCAAAGTGACAACCTTAGTATCACTCATATTGCTTCAAGTAGTCACTGGATCTTTCTGCTTCTCAAATAAACATGAGAAGAGAGGATGAGATGGAGACACGCACTCTCTCCCAGGACATATTTTCCTCTGACCAGTAATTAAACCAAAGCAAACATGCTAGCTGCGGTAACTCAGAAAGTCATGTTTTCTTAACAGTGAAGCTGTTTGGTCAAGCAGGAAACCCAAGCACTTCCAATCTCCAGCCAGCAGGACAGCCCAGCTGCTTGCCCTCTGCCACTATTTCAGTAGGATTAACTAAGAAATGGGGTTGGCGTGACAGGTACCTGATGAAAAACTAAGACTAAGAATTACATTTCTCGAAATCTTTACTACAGAAATACTCTCACGTAGGTGCAAAGATGTAGATACAAGAATTTTCATTGCAATATTTTTCATTACACTGAAAAACTGGATCCAGGGCTGTAGATAAATTATGTTGTATCCTCACAGTTGAATTCTATGTAAGTGTTAAAAACACTCTAAAAGTGTTAAAAAAAAAAAAAAAAAGATGAGACTGAGCTCAATGACCAGACATAAATGCACAAGATAAATCTTACATGGGAAAGAGAAGCACATCGCAAACCATATATGTCAATTCTCTTTTCATTTAAGAAACAAAGTGTGTGTGTGTGTGTGTGTGTGTGTGTGTGTGTGTGTGTGTAATGTTGTACATAGATTAAATCATTAATGGCTGTGACAGGGGCTAA
The DNA here is from genome assembly GCF_002288905.1 of Enhydra lutris kenyoni. Classification (NCBI taxonomy): domain Eukaryota; kingdom Metazoa; phylum Chordata; class Mammalia; order Carnivora; family Mustelidae; genus Enhydra; species Enhydra lutris. The sequence goes on along the minus strand of NW_019154094.1, from coordinate 26,286,084 downwards.
GAAATTGCAAAGAAATTTCACTTTCAAAATCACACGTTCTTGTAATATTTTATTTTGTTACAACATACACATATTGCTTTTGAAAGGGGGAGAGAAATGGTAAATTTTTAAAATGCAATTTGCATCAGTACTAAGAACAGAAAGATTATGATGAGAAAGAGTGATAAATGACAGATATAACCCTTTGGATTCTCCTTAATGCCTGACCTAGAACCTTCTTTTATCTATTCTTCCCAATGGGAAGTAGCTTAGTTGGTTAAGCATCTGACTGTTGATTTCAGCTCAGGTTATGATCTCAAAGTTGTGAGATCAAGCCCCATATCAGTCTCCATGTTGGGTATGGAGCTTGCTTGAGATTTTCTCTCTCCCTCTCCCTCTGCCCCTCCCCCCATCCACTGTGAGATCTATCCCTCTCTCTAAAACAAAACAAAACAACAAAAAAAAAAAAAAAGAAGAAGAAGGAAGGAAGCAAGCAAACCACACAGCAAAAAAAGGCTGAGCCATAAGTGACCAAAGCATGTATTTCCTTTATCACACCTTACTATCTTTTAAATTTCACAAATAATTTGTGTTCATTTTAGGAGGATACAAAAATAACATAGCAAACAAAAAGAAAAAAATTATCTGTCAGAAAAAAAATTATCTGTCATTGATTCACCAGAGAGAAATGCTTTTAATATTTTCCTGACAACTGTCCAAGTTTATTTCAAATGCTATTAGACAGACACACACATACACACACAATTTTCTTTTCGAAATCATGGATAATAAATACTCTGCATTGCTTTGCAACCTGTTTTTCTTTACACAATATATTTGAAACAACCTTTCATACGAAAACCATACTCATATCATAATGATTAAAACTACACAGTGTTCCATTACATCAAGAGTATATAAAATAGTACGAAATGTCTCTGGATTTATATGTAAACTTTTACTGGGTTTGCAAATATCCAAAACACTGAATGCATGCAACTGAAGTTGCATGCAAAATATATGTACATTTTTCTGGAAAGAGAGCTCATATCTCTACTCGGATGCTCTGAGGATTCCATAGTTAAGGAAGAAGAAAAAAAGAGTTGAGACATGGGCTGATAACACCTGCGAAGAGATGGCGTGACTTATCTAACCAACCTCTTCTCCATCACTTTGTTTGTTTCCAGCTTTCACTATTATAAACAGTGCCACAGGTAAATTTAGGAATTTTCAATTTTGCTGTTTGGGAAAACAAGAAAGGCACGTAATACTGTGATATCATTGAGACTCCATATGTTGAAAAACAGATGTATGTGCTGCAGTTCAATCATCCATCCAGAAGGCATTTTCTTGGTCATCAAAGAAGAAACCAGAAACCCCGTGACACTGAAACCCCACCAGCTCAGTTAAGTAACGCCCAGCATTGGCTACCAAACCCAGGACACTGATAGGCAAAAGACAGCAGAAAATTGGGAAAATTCGTAATAGAAAGTAAGAAAAATAAGGACACAGTGAGGGAAAAGGAAGAAATTCATGCAGTGAACATCTGTTTTTTATTGTGTCTGTCTTCCCTCCTTCTTTACTTCTCCTAAGAGCACCTCCCTTTGCCCTTGGGTATCTGCCCAACCTCCATCACGGGTGGGTTCAGTAGAATTGTCAACAACAATACCCAGCTCCCTCTGGTCAATGGAGTGAACTGCTAGAACTATAAGCTTCTCTCTCCCAGAAAGCTGAGTCTTCTACAGAGAAACTCTAGGAGGGAAGGTTGTTAGACCTGAGTCATCCAATGGCAGAAACCTTTGAAACCAACCCATGAGGTCCTGCTACAGACATCCCCCAAGAAGTCTTCGTTTCTGCCCTGCCCCAGACATGATTTTTTCCACTCCTCCCTCTGGTATCTGAGCTGTACAATATTCTTCCAATTGGTTCTTTCTTCTTGCTTTGGTTAGTGAAAGTCCATGTCTGCTGTTCACATCAACAATACCATGAGTCCTAATATAGTTAGAATTAGACCCATAGTTCCAGTGAGAACATATGGCTCACCACTTGGTTTCTGTTGTTGTTGAAAAAAAGACAAAAACACACAGAATCAGTAATGTCAAGATATTTGGCTAAGGTCTCAAAACTGTTAGTGGTAGAGGCAGGACCAAATATAGATGTTTCCTTAGGCTGCATGCAAAATATGTACAAAGTATGTATATGTATATGTTGTAACAAAATAAAACATTACAACCGAGGTGTTCAACAAATGATCCCTGTTAATGTTTTTTATGTTATTTTAATTACTTATTTGACAGAGAGAGACACAGCGAGAGAAGGAACTAAGCAGGGGGAGTGGGAGAGGGACAAGCAGGCTTCCTGCTGAGCAGGGACCCCAATGTGGGGCTTGATCCCAGGACCCCTGGGATCATGACCCAAGCTGAAGGCAGACGCTTAATGACGGAGCCACCCAGGTGCCCCAATCCTTGTTAATGTTGTGTAGTAGTAGTGATAGTTGTTTCCTGATTTAAAAACAGGGAGAGGTGTCCAAGATACATTATTTACTTTAAATAAAAAAGCAAGGGGTAAAAAATGAGCTCGAAGAGGACTATCCACTCCACCTGTTGAGAGTTGTCATCTCTGGCAAGAGAAAATAAATGTGCAAATTGTTTTTTATGTTCCCATATTATTTGAATTTTTTGCGGTTTAAATATATCATTTTTGTGATTCAAAAATGATCATTTGTGGAAAGAGAAAAAAGGAAAAGAAAAAAATAAATGATATAAAGATAAGAAGGAAGGGAGTAAAAAGAAGGAAACGGAAAAAGGGAGGAGGAGGCAGAAGGGTCGTAACACTCTCTGGTGACATTCTGCCACAGACTTGTTATTATAGCGATCATTAGGGCTGTTCACCAGCATTCCATCTTCCTCCTTCCAGACACATGGTAAGATTGAACTTACCACACCTTTGAAGATATAACTGACCATGAGTCCTGCTTTTACCAACAAAACGTGAACGGAAGCAAAGTATGCCACATCCAGGCAGAAGCCTCTAAGAGTCAGTGTGTGCCAGCAATCACACTACAGGTAATTATCCAACAAATAAAAAAATACTCATCCAAAGGGATACATGCATCCCAATGTTTATAGAAACATTGTCAACAATAGCCAAACTATGGGAACAGCCCAAGGGTCCATCAAATGATGAATGGATTAAAAAGATGTGGAATATCATTTAGCCATACAAAGGAACCATGGAATATTACTCAGCCATGAAAAAGAACAAAATCTTCCATTTGAAACAACATAGATGGAGCTAGAGAGTATGATGGTAAGTGAAATAAGTCAGTCAGAAAAAGACAAATACCATATGATTTCACTCAGATGTGGAATTTAAGAAACAAAACCAAGGAGTAAGTGGGGAAAAAAAAGAGATATAGAAACCAAGAAATAACTCTTAACTATAGAGAACAAACTGATGGTCACAGAGGGCAGATGCTTGGAGGGATGTGTTAAACAGGTGTTGGGGATTAAGGCGTGTTCTTTTATTGAACCCTGGGTGATATATGGAAGTGTTGAATCACAATATTGTACAACTGAGACTAAAATCACACTGTATGTTAAATAACAGAGATTTAAATAAAACCTTTAAAAAAAAATAAGTCAGTGTGTGATGTCACATTCCCTTCCCTTGCCTACAGCAATAATTAATGGTAAAGACCCCTTATGCCCTGGGTTCCTGAATGAAGATAGTAGGAACAGAGTCCCTGACAACCCATGATGGACATAGAACATAAATGAGAAATAAACATTTATTTAAGCCACAGAGATCTAGGGATATTTATTTTTTTTATAACTTCAGCATATCAAGTCTATCAGAGGGTATATCTATCCCATTATATCCCTATGGACTGAATATTCATGCCCCTCCTCCAGAAATTCCTATGTGGGTGCCCTAAATTTATGGTTGTATCTCTAGAGATGGGGCCTTTGGAAGGTAATTAGGTTTAAATGAGTCTGTGAGGTTGGGGATAACACTAGGACTAGTGCCATTATGAGAAAAGACATCATCTCTCTCTATCATGTAAAGACCTAGGAAGAAGGCAACCTAGTAAGAAGCTAGGAAGAGAATCCTCATCAGAATGCAACCATGATGGCTCCCAACCTTGGACTCCCCAAGCTCCAGAACCATGAGAAATAAATTGCTGTTGTTTAAGCTACCCAGTGTATGGTATTTTTTTAATGTCAGCCTGAGTGGACTCATTCAATTTCCTACAGAAAGTCAACGTTGAGTCAGTTTCATCCCAAGAGCCCAGAACTCTCTCTCTAGCATTGCTCGTGCTACTCTCTCTTTCACACCAGGTACCACCTCTACCCCATTTGTTCAGCCTATACAATTCTATGAGAAGTTGCTGAATATTTAATGATGCTACAGCTATGGTTTTCACTTTCTTCTGCATGCAGCTGGACTTTATTCTCTCTGAGAAGTCTTCTTAGACTATCCCATCCACCCACATACAAGATGAACCTAGATCTCCTTCATAAGAGGTATGATTCCCGCCCCCCGCCCCCAGGGCTTGTCACTTTGCACATTGTTCTTGGTTTTGTTTATTTAATGGGGGAGTAGTTGTTTAAATATTTGGGGGGGGGTGATAATTGCAGATCTGCAGAAAAGTTGCAAGGGCAGTACAAAGGGTTTCTATATCTCATTCACCCAGCTTCTCCTTATGTTAACATAGCTGGGGTACATTTGTCGAAACTAAGAAATGAACATTGGTACAATACTCTTAATTAAACCATAGATTTTATTCAGATTTCAGCCTTTTTCCTACTTATATCTTTTCTGTGCTTTAGGATCTAATCCAGGATATCTCATGACATTTATTCACCAAGTGTCCTTAATCTCCTAAGGTCTGTAACAATTTCTCAGTCTTGTTTCTTTTTTTTTTTTTTTTTTTTTTTTAAATTAAGCTTTAGACTTCTGGAGAGTACTGGTAGGGTATTTTGTAGACTGTCCTTCAGTTTGGATTTGTCTGCTATTTTCTGATAACTAGTCTGGGATTACATGTTTGAGGGGAAAAATACCACAGGATGAGATAAACTGCTCATTACATCTTATCAGGAGTGTGTAATATCAACATGACTTACACTGGCATGACTTACCTTGATTACTTGGTTAAGCTGGTATCTGCTATATTTCTCTACTTTAGGGTTACTACTTTTCCCTTTCCATATTTTTGTCTTTGGAAGAGTCACTAAATCCAGTACACACTCAAGAAGAGGAGAATTAAGCTCCACCGACATCTTGGTTGCTCTCTCTCTCTCTTTCTCTCAGCTGTGGGGAAAGTCAGCTGCCATGTCATGTAAGCAAAACAATGGAGAAAGTCATATGGCAAGGAACAGAACCCTCCTGCCAGCAGCCACATGAGTGACTTTGGAAGTGCATTCTCTAGCTCCAACCAACATCTTGACAGAACACTGATGAGAGACTCTGAGCCATAAATACCCAACTAAGCTGGTCCCAGATTCTGATCCTCAGAAACTGTGTAAGCTAGTAAATGTTGGTGGTTTTTAACTGCTATTTGGGGGGCAATTTGTGGTACAATAGGCAATGAATTCACTAGACAATACTTTAACTTCTTTGTCTTTTCTCTCTTTGCATGTAATTCTTCTTGAATTTCATGCTCTTGGGTGAAATGACTACTTACGTCTTCCCATGTAAATCTTCTTGGTTCAAGACACTAGAACCCCCTGAATAGCATTCTTTCTGTTGTAAATTCTGGGGATAAAGAAACTGGCCCCAAATGAGTCATGCAATGGACCACTCAGGTCCAATTATTGTGGATGAAGTTAAGTTGTATAAACATGGCTACTTGGGGCCCCGTCTTGTGTGTATATGGAGAGAGTCAATCCTCAGAGGAAGTGAGGTATTTAATATGGGCCTGACAAACTCCCCACCAGTATCCAGCTCTACATGCCTGATACACTCAAAGGAGTGAAAAATGAGACAAGAGTTTCCCACTGGATCCCATATTCAGGAGCTGATGGTGAAATGGGAAATATGCCAAGTTGGAGGACCTCCTCAGTGTCTTCCATTTACAACCATATGGCAGAAAGGCTAATATTTTTATAAATGAGGGATAACCTCATAGACAATGTGTGAAATGCCACAAATTATGTTACAAACTATGGAGTTCACGACTATGTAGTCCCAGTCTCCACTGACATCCAGGGATATTTTCAGCCCAAAATCTACTAAGTCTCTGATGTGTTTCTTGGTAAGGTGATACGTTCTTGCAGCGATTGGTTTTAAAATAAATACACTGTGGGTGAACTCCTTGAGCCGAAGCATGAACAAAAGAACAAGCGTCAGGATGAGTTCATACTAAGCTCAGAAGGCGTTGCCTGAGGATTTCCAGATGTTGAAAAAGTCTAGCCCACTTTTCTAGTTGGTGTCCAGCAGTAGCAGGATATTAATGGCCAGTCTTGTTGGAATCTACTTCTCTGCCATGAGGCAATGGAAATGACAAAACCTGTGTAACCAGTCACACTTTACAAGTGGATTCAACTTCTGACACTGCATAGATGAACTAAAATCAGCTTTTACAATGTAAGAACTGCCTAGGATTTTCAATTGCTTTGATAATTTAATCCAAAGGCAATTAAAACACATGCACACACACACAACCATATACATATACCAGAGTGACTGGGAAGGTAATAAAGCAAGCAACACACAAAATATTACCCAAAATTCAGAATCCATCCCCACCAGAGGTCATAGGAAAACATTTATTTCAATTCTAAATAAAATATCCTTGAGATTAAGGATGCAAGACGCATCCTTTTCAAGTGCAACGTTATCTAGTTCAGTTCACAGCTAGCCTCCTGTTAATCATTCCCTCCAGATCTGGGAGAGGGCTGATCACATTGATAATCAAGATTTGCTAAAACAAAACCCCAAAAAAAATCTTCTGAGTCATCAGGTTGTAGCTGGAAAACGTTAGACATGAACTGCAGAGTTCTATGAATTTAAAAATATCCTTTTTACTTTTAAGCCTATTCTCCTGAATTTGACTATGGAATTTCAGTGCTTCTCTTCTCCTTGCTTTTACCTTTAAGAGAGAATCACACCCCAAACAGAGGCAATCATACACGTCCACCTCAAGAAGGGACCACCTACAGAGAAGAGACACCCTGGAGATACCACAGATGACACCGAGCAGCTTATATGGTTTGGCCCTTGCTGGTCAGTGCCCTTTTGCTCTGGGCTCCATTCCCTAGGGAAGTGCATTCCTTGGGTTCTGTTGCTCTCTGCCTTTCAGGTGGTTTGGCCAATGGGAGGCACCGGTACAAGACTGAAGGACAGGAGGAGGAAAGAGCAAGAATACTGCTCCCCTCTCTTTTCCATAGGGGTGCTGGTGATATAGCTGTATTTCCTTTGTAGCTTCCTTTTTGCAGGAACCTGATCCTAGTTGCCACCTGTCAGCCTATTATCACTCCAGCTTCCAGCATATGACCCCATACCCTGGGCTTTGGTAACTTAAATCCATCCTTTCTCTCTCCAATCCTAGACCTGGTACTAGCTTCCTACCATTGCTAACCTCACATCTCTTGTTTCACTTTTTAGCTCTTCCAGGGGCTGTGTAGCTAATTCCCTATATTAAATCCTCTCTGTTTGGAATACCCAGCACAATTACAGTTTCCTCTCTGGACCTTAAATGGTATAGGGACACAAAACCAACACACATGCATTCAAAAGTCAAAAGTAACAAAATTATATGATTAAACAAGTATATTGGCTAGCCTAATACATGTCCAAAAAAAGGCAAAAATTACAGAACCCCAGAAATTGAGCTTTCCTGGGTTTCATCAGGGTTCCCAGTATGACCTTGCTTCTACATCTTGGCCTTTCAGCTTCAGTTTCTTTAAGTAATGGACTTTCCTATGAGTATTAATAAGTCCCATTTCTGGGGACTTACTTATATCATTCTTGGCATAGGGTGCTGGGTAGTCTGTTCACTGCTCCTTATAGTCCAACCAGCCATGGCCCCAAAAGGACTGAACACCACGATAATGATAGCTGACGTTAACTGAGCATTAACTCTGTGGTCAGGAATCTTTAATCCATTTTCTCATTTACTTTTCAAGACAACATCATAAGTTAGGCTGCTTAGGCATTTAAGGCTTAGACATTAAATAATCTGTCTTCAAACGTGGTTTCCCACTGCTGCATCTTCCATGAAGACTGCACCTGCAGTGGCCCCTTTCCTTCTAGAGGGCCCAGGAATCAAAGGTTCTAGTAGATACTGAGGACAGTGGAAAATTTGGGGATTTGTTTTTGTTTTTAATTGTACCTGTTCAAAGTAAGGACCTCTAGGGTTTTGAATGAGTCAGCAAAAAGCAAAATTGAGCTCACAGTCTACAACACACGCACACGTACTTATATAGGTGTATGCCTCAAGTTGACTCTCCTGTTGGAAGACAGAAAATGCAAACCTGCATCTCTACCCAGTAATCTGTCCGAGAGAATGAAAGATAGAAATAAGAATTTTAAAACTACTGCCCAATGAGCACAGGAGTCTCTAATCAGTCTCAGCTGTGCAGAACCACAAGCAGTCCAGGAAAGCCAATCAAGAAGGAGGAAGCCACATGGCCAGGCTATCACTGGCAAGAGCCCTTCCAGCACCTTGGAGCAGAAATTCTCTATAGAAGGATGGGGACTCAGGTTGGAAAATAGAAAAATCCCACTTTCAAACTTGATGTGTGTCAAAAACAAAAACAAAAACAAAACACACACAGACACACACACACACACACAAAATGTGTCTTTTCTCCTTCTCGTAAACAGGATGTCTTATCAAAGAGTCAGGGGGCATTTGAGCACCCATGGTTTAGAATTTGAATGCAATCATGTGCCATTTCATATTATGAGGGGGGATTTTAAGAAAAGGTAGAAGGTGCATCTGAAGCTGATTAATTTCAAAATTCAAGTTCATTCCCTTAATTTCCAAAATTCATGTTGTCATGAACAGAACTCTACTGAGAAATCTAGGCTTATCTTTAGCTCTGCAGCCTTGGCACGTTATTTGATCTCAGTTTATAAAATGGGCATAATCGTGCCCACAAGCAGGGAACATGGTGCTTATATATAGAGAGAAGTATTCATTTGTACTGGCATGTTCTAATATGGCTGTACCAAATGTTAAAAATTATAGATATTTATGCTGTGGTTAAACTGCATCCTTTGACCACGCGCTTGATGACTATCCCCTACCTGATACCCTAGCCATCCTGGCTCATTTCTTAGAAGCCCTTGGCCTGGATCTGGACCTCTCCACCCACTAAGGACCTGAAACTTGACCCTGCAGAAGACCCCACCCCTGAGACCCCGCTCTGCTGCCAATGCCAATGTGGGTTCTGGTCTCAAGTATCAACTTCGTAGGTTGGTTGTGCAGATGGAATGACGTCATGCAACCGGACACACTTTTATAAGCTGTTAAACACTCTTTTACATGTTGGTTACTGACCTAGACAAAAGCTGCTTCTTGTGTAACCTCACACATAAGAAGATTTGCTAAGTCAAAGAATAATTTGAATCTTCAACTTCGAGCCCAGTGACATCTATGAATAAGGCATTTTCCATTCTGCGAAGTCAAATAAGACAGAGTCCCTGCCTTCAAAAAGCTTCGCCCAGTCCAGAAACTAGTTTGGAGAGAGGTCATAGGAACTAATCCAGAAGAGCTCCCAATGACCAAAATGGGGCAATCTGAGCAATAAAATTCATAATGAGGCTATTGGATTATAGCTCAAAGAATAAAATAAAAATATTCATTTTATGGATGGGGAGAAGAAGCGCATCTTCCCCTGCAGAGGAATTTCCAAATAATATATATTGCTACTCCATCTCTCAGCTTGGGAGATTCTTTTACTGCAGGGTCTTACAGTGGGCAGTGGTTATCTGGGAGCAGCTGAATATTCAGTCTTTCCCTCTCCCACCTGATCATGCATTTTCTAGGTAATATTTTGGTCTTCTTTCTAGAGGAATTCTCCATTATTTGTAATCTTGGGGATGATGGAGAAGATGGCTTTTCCCAGAACCTACCCCTCACTGCTGTTTCCTATAACAGACACAGAGGAGACCAAGTCCTGCCCTCACCCCAATATACACCTGACCATGAGCCCTGTTTCACACTTGGAATCTCACATGCATGATGCAAAGATGGAAAACCCCCGAGGCTGGCAGTTTGGTGATATCTTGACCACACCTAAGCTATGCGGTTCTTGCTGCCAAACCTCTGAGATTTCCTTGTTTTCTGCTTTTGAAGCCCATTTTCCTAGCCTGCTTTCAATTCTGGAAACTCCTGATATCCTTCCAATTGATTCCCTTTTTACTTAAGATAGCTGGTGCCCGTGTCTGTTGCTTGCAACCAAGAGGCTGACAGATGAAGATGTTTTATTCATGTTTACCCACCCAGCTCGCACAGTTGTTTGCAAGCGTCTCTGTGTTCCACAATCCCTGGAGGTGCTTGCTAGAAATGCCCCACTCCCAGAGAGCTCATTCAGTGGGTCTGAGGTGGCTCCTGGGAACCGCATTTGAGTAAGTTCAATGTACAATGCCATTACTTGCTGCTTTCTATTGTTATCTCTTGAGCCCTATCTAGGATCCACTGACCCATGCTCTGTGCCTCATGCAGAGCCTGGCATACAGTAGGATCTCAGGAAAATACTTTTAAGATTTTATTTATTTATTTGACAGAGGTCACAAGTAGGCAGAAAGATAGGCAGAGAGAGAGGAAGGGAAGAAGGCTCCCTGCTGAGCAGAGAGCCCAATGCAGGGCTCAATCCCACGACCTGAGATCATGACCTGAGCCAAAGGCAGAGGCTTTAACCCACTGAGCCGCTGAGGCACCCCAGGAAAATACTTTTAGACACAAGATTCATCTTCATTCCGACCAGTGTTCCCAGGGGAATGCAAAACTACTTCCACTTCTGTTACAAAGGCTGACCACCCCCCACCTAAATGGTAAATGGTGTAATCTCAGAATTCAAAGCCTACCAGACTGCATCCATAAAATATTATATAAAAACTAATTCTCGTGGTCAACTATGTTTGAAAAATGCTCTGTATCAGCATGGCCCAATTGAAATATAATACAAGATACATGTGTAATTCTAAGGTTTCTGGTAGTCACATTTAAAAAAGGCAAAAGGAGGGGCGCCTGGGTGGCTCAGTGGGTTAAAGTCTCTGCCTTCGGCTCAGGTCATGATCCCGGGGTCCTGGGATCGAGCCCTGCATCGGGCTCTCTGCTTAGCGGGGAGCCTGCTTCCCCCCTCTCTCTGCCTGCCTCTCTGCCTATTTGTGATCTCTCTCTCTGTGTCAAATAAAAAAAAGGCAAAAGGAAACGGGTGAGATTAATATTAATGATACATTTATTGAATCCAATATATCTAAAATATCATCTGAAGATATAATCAATAGAAAACATTTATTAATGAGATATTTTATTCTTCTTTCTGTACTACACTATTTTCTTTTTTTTTTTTTAAAGATTTTTATTTATTTATTTGACAGAGAGAGATTACAAGTAGATGGAGAGGCAGGCAGAGAGAGAGAGAGAGAGAGGGAAGCAGGCTCCCTGCTGAGCAGAGAGCCCGATGCGGGACTCGATCCCAGGACCCCGAGATCATGACCTGAGCCGAAGGCAGCGGCTTAACCCACTGAGCCACCCAGGCGCCCCTACACTGTCTATTTTCTATTTGCAGTATATCTCAGCTCAGGTCAGTCACATAACAAAGACTCAAAAGCCTTGTCGCAAGGTGCTACCAATCAGACAGTACAGTCTATGCACAACATGCTTCCATTAGGGATGTATACAGTACATTAGGGCTCTGAATAATTGTCCTAAGATCCTACTCTAAGAAGATATGCTTAGCTTTCTTTACCACAGAATTTCTTAAACCCATGTAATCACAGAACACACACACACACACACACACCCCTGGACCACATAATCAAACCCCACAGAATTAGACCCCTGAAAACACTGCTTTAAAAAGCATTCTTTTTGACAGATCCAAAAGCAAATCACTCCTTAGATAGCAACAGGAGCTGTAGAATCAGATAACGTGGCGAGGTGGTGCAAAGGAGGGAGGTATGCATGAGGGCGCATGTGTGTTGTCTGAGAGTATGTGTGGGTGTGAGGGTTATGTGGGAGAGTGTGCATACATGCTGGAAATTGTCAAAGAATTTTTGAAAAGCAAGTTGAAATGTGTTGTTTTTTTCCTCATGATCATCTCTAAGGTAAAGCATTATTTCCTCGTGACAATTACATTCTTCGGATGACTACCTTAAATTTTTAATATATTTTTTCCTAGCTCAAAAGATGAACCCAAGAGCAACTGCTTGGTGAAAAGAAGAGTTGTGGCATGACTTTCTTCTGCTTTTGTAGCTGTGGAAAAATTAATATAGTTAAGGCTAATGGGGGACATTCTAGGAGTTACCCATTTGACAAAAATAATAATTAAGAAGCCTATATTAAACCTCCTTATATTTAATGGTTAGAATAATACAGTATATTCAGGACCTGGGTTTCCGCCAAATGTTCCTTCTTATTTTTAGGCTTTAAACAAAAAAACCAAACCACTACCACTTCTCAGACAAATCCTAACCCTTCCCCAAAGGCAGCATGTTATTAACTCAATTGTTTTTTTATTACAATAGAGTTAGGAATACACTCCAAACAAAATAGGACGCAACTCCTCTCAGGGAAAGGAAAATCTTTGAGTTTCCAATGCAGTGTATGTCCCTAGCTCAGTACTTATAATGGGAATGTGGCCCAGCAGGTCCCTGAGATGTTCATTAACTCTAATGGAAGGGACTTGGCCAAGGCACATAATCGGTCTGTAGCTTTTCCAGTGTTAGATTATTCAGGGAGGCCAGTTGTATCCGCATGATCAACACTTCTAGTATTTGTCATTTGGGGACCTCTTCTTTTTCAGAGAGTGTCTTCCTGTCTTTTTTAGTTGGTTTTCACATCACCTCTTTGAAAGCAGAGTATTTCTCTACAGATAGATTAAAAATGGTAGATCATCTTACCAGAGTTACTAAGAACTAGAAAGTCCTCAAATCTTTTCCTTATTCTTTTTCAGTTCAGAAGGTGGGTTTGAAAAAAGGCATGGGATGTTATTGAATCATCGATGGCAGGGTCATCTGGACCTTACTTTAGAAATATGATGTGATAACAAAGATGACTCTTCTGCCAAGTATTTGGATCACTACGGTCTAGATTTGGTGGAAACCGCTGCTGGCACCTTGAGGTTGGGCTAGATAAAACATAAGGATGGGACACTAGAGTATAGATGATGTGATTAAGTGTTCTAGTTCTGATATGGCCTCATGACTCATGGTGCAACCTCGAATAACTTCTCTAACACAGTTTCCCTATCTGTTCAATGGGTAACAAAGTCATACATCACAGAATATTGAAACTTCAACACTATGCATAAACCAAACCTGGATCTCTCTTGGTGGTGTTTATTACTCAGATACTCAGATTTGGAAGCAAGGAAAGATAAAATTCACCACATCCTGAGTTAAAGGAGGGAGAATCTTCAGCATTTGGTGAGTACCTCAAACCAAGATGGTGGTTTATGATACAGTCTGACATGTTTTGACAGCTGTGTAATGACACTAGCTTTTAATGTAATCAGCTACAACAGACGTCTGAATGACCAATCTTCGGCCTAACTGGAAAAAAAATGATGGTTTTTCAACAACATAAGTGGCTAGGCTTGTATAGTTCTATAGACATGATGACACAAATGAATTCAAAGAGAAGCTTTTTATGTCATGAGTTTGGGGAGGACAGTAACTAGAGCCTAAAAATATGTTATCTAACATTGGAAACAGATCTCTGGGGTTTTTTTATGGCACAGACAAAGGAGCTGACTTTTAGGGCTTACTTGGCACAAATGTCTGTCTTTAAAGTAAAGGGGTTGCTTAATATGTGTGTGGGGGTCTGTGGGTGTGTGCATGTGTGGGTGTGTGGGTGTCTGCAGTACCCACTGGTTGGATTTGCTTATGCTGCTACTCTACTGTAAGCACCCAGAGGTCAAGAACTTTGTTTTCAGTACTCACTGCATAGAAATAAATACTTAGTGGGTGCTTACTAATGGTTTTTGTTGTTAGTGCTGTGACTAATTATAGCTTCTAAGGTCATTACTGATTAAAATAGCTTTGTCTCAGCCATTGCAGAGAGCAGAAATGTGTTGGGTCAGTGCTCTGGAGTACTCGACAAACACATGAAAAGATTCCAAAGAGGATCTTCCTAGCTCTTAATTCTGATTATTTCTTCTACTCAATCTCATTGCCCAAATTCAGGCTAACAAAATTATTCTGCTTTTCCTATCCATATCTGGCCAGATCTGTTAGGAGGCAAATACCAACAACTCAGTCTGTCTGCTACTGCCTAAGCCCTGGCCTTGCACCCACTCCCAATTCCTCAACATCCCCTTGTGTCTCTGTGGTCACACCTGCATTTCAGGTATCTAGTTCCATAGGCCCATCTAAAACCTGCTCAGTGCCCTTGATTTCACAAGGTGAAATGTGGTAATCATGGCAATGTGAACTACAGAACTCCAACCGCAGGGAGAATTATTGACTAAGCCCAGTTGCTGTGCTCTGAAGTGCATACTGTGCTTGGTTTGAGGCCATGCTTCCCATAGCCAATGCTTGAACATGGCAAGGATACTAAGGCAAACCATTCCTGGAAAGCCCAGGGCTTTTCTAAGTTGTGGGTTTTGACTTGAGGACTTCCCCGTGGTCTTGCCAAACATTCCTTGTACTGCTCTTCAAACTTCCTTCTTTCCTTTATTGGAGACAGAGTTGTACGGCAGCCTGATGGTCCCCAGCATCTCCATTTTCTCTCACAGCCGTTTCCCCCATAATCACTGGTACATTTAATCTTGTCTTAGCATATGTTTTTGAAAAGACCCAGACTAACATATGGGAGGTAGGCTTTTATACTAGGGATGGCAAATTGTCTATAAGCGATGCCAATCCTATGAGGAGTTCTGGAAGTGAAATAGCCCTTCGGAGTCATTTCACCATCTCACTGGTATATTTCTTAGAGTCTTGTATTGAGAAGGATTCTGAAGCGACAGGGCTTTGGAAAATATGTCATGTCTCCTCCTTTCTGTGCCCATGGTGGACAGTGCTAATTGATCATGCTTACGTGTAAAATAGAACAGTGCGAAATTAATGATGTCCACCATAGGTCTGAGTACTTATGGTAGAATGGACGCCAGGCACTTGTCATTATGTTTCAAACCTATCAGCAGAAACTAAAGGTGAAACTGGTATATCAAGATGGTTTGATTTTAGGAAGATCAGTGCTTTGCCAGGATCCCTTTGTCAAGTTTTTCTAGTAACTCCCAGGAAATGCTCACATGTTCCATGTGAGTCTTTGTTGGCTGATGCATGCCATCTCCTTCATCTTTGCACTCCCCACTTGTCACTATCACTACATAACAGAACATTTTCTATCATTTCCTTTTTATTAAATAAATGTGTGCACATGGCTTTAAAAATCTAACATAAGCAGTACTTAAGGGTTTATATTTTAAAAAGTCATTCCTTGGGGCACCTGGGTGACTCAGTTGGTTAAGTGGCTGCCTTTGGCTCAGATCATGATCCCAGGGTCCTGGGATCGAGTCCCACATCGGGCTCTCTGCTCAGCAGGGAGCCTGCTTCTTCCTCTCCCTCTGCCTGCTGCTCTGCCTACTTGTGTTCTCTATCTCTCTGTCAAATAAATAAATAAAATCTTTAAAAAAATAAAAAATAAAAAGTCATTACTTGCACTGTCCTTCATTTCTTCTCCCTACGAAGCAACCCTTACTTAGCTTTCCTGGTATTTACTTCCATATTTATAAAACTTTGCATATGCTACTATCTTTTTGTTCATCGATGTAAGAAGGTATCCACTGACTTCACTATATTCTACAAAAGTACTTAGCTCATCAGCATGTCCCACCATTTTCCTTTTTCTCAACACTCCAACATAGTGATATGCTTTACTAAGTCAAGAGTCCATGTTTATATTACTATGATTATGCAAATATTCAACTCAGTAGAATCAGGTTCAAAAATATATTTCTGCTGGAGTTAATAGTTTATTATTATTATTAATTATTTTGGTTCCTGGAGTCTTCCTTTCTGGAGCCTGCTGTTCTCCTGATTCTATCTGAGCCAATTTTTCTCTTAGCTTGCTGCAAGTCTGCATTCCTAAGACTGTATCTTTGCCAGCCTTCTGGATAACATCCCATATTTTCCTATCTCTTGTGTCTTTTGCTTTCTTGGTTTACTCTTTCATTTTGATAGACTGTCTATACTCAGTGTGTTGCTCTTCCCTCTTGTATCATTTCACTCTAGTATTTTCTAAAGAAAGATGGAGGAAGAGGTAGATTTGTTCAGTACTTGTCCATACGAAAATGTCTTTATGCCCTTCTTTCATTTATTTATACACTCCGAGATAGAATCTACAGTCTAAGAGTTAATCTAAATATAGGATGAAAATATTCTGCCCTCATTGTTTATTTATCTTCTTTTAAAAAGATTTATGTATTTGTTTTCAGAGAGAGAGAGAGTCTCCAGCAGACTCCCTGCTGAGCACAGAGCCCCACATGGGTCTTTATCTCACCACCCTGAGATTACAACCTGATCTAAAAATAAGAGTCGGTCACTCAAAAGGAGCCACCCAGGTGTTCCTCCCCTCATTATTTTAAAGACATTTTTGTAGATTTCAATGTTGCTATTGAGAAATCTAATGCCATTCTGTACCCAGTTCCTTCACAGTTGATCTTTTGTCCCCCGCTGCCCCCCGGAAGCTTTTAGGATCTTCTTTTTTGCCTTTGAGTTCTGAAATTTTATCGCAGTATGCCTTGGTATTACCTGAGCCTGGGTTCAGAGGCAGAGAATATTGTGCAGGAAGTTTATTGAAACTGCTCTTGAAAACAGCATGTGTGAGGGATCAGGAAAGTAGGATTAGGCAGAAAGAGACATTGAATAGTGATGCAGTTGCAACAGAGCCTTTAGCTAATCCTGTGGAGAGTTATGGAGCTGGAATAGCACTTCAGGGTTGTCCTACCTCGGGCAGGTAGGCTGGACCTTTATGTGCTCTTCTTCTGTGGAGCAGGCATGGATGTGAGCCATTGCCAACAAGGGACTAACCTTGACTGAAGCAGTACTCTTGAGCAAATGTTAACTGCCCAAGGGGGAATCATCTGAGAACCTTCAGCCACCAATACACCCAGGACTTGGGGAATGAGCACTTCAGTCTTGTAGGGAAATCTGGGTGGCGTGCAACAGAACCCACTATAACGTGGGTCATATTTTAATGATCATGCTGAGCTCTTGCGGGACTTAGTCTAAAGAGCTATGTCATTCCTTATGTTTGTTCTTTGATAATTTCCTCTCTTCTTTTTTCTTGTTACCTTCTTTTTTCTTTCCTATGGTTTATACGTTGTTTCTGCAGGCTTGGCTTTCAAATCTTATCTTTCTTTCATTGGCCATCTCTTGATCTTTTCAATTTATATCCAGAGAGATTTCTTCGATTTTCTTTTCCAATACACTCACTATGGTTATCTAATGACATGATGAGTCTGAGAGATATGATTGGGGCACCAACAGCAACTACAATGTGGATTAATACCTTATTTATATATTTGGTGTCATTTTACAGAATTGGGGAGGAAGAATACAAAAACACAGTTGGTCTCTCTGACGTTTTGAACAAGGAAACAGCAACTACAGACTCTCTTTACTCTGTCTGCTGGTGTTCCTCTTCAAATGTAACCAAAAAGAATATACTCAACTCAAAGTGAATGCTGACACTAGGCTATAATGTTCAGTGAGACTTCACCAAAGATCTCGGAGAAATCGAAATGTACAACCATAGAGAGAAATTTTAAGTTAGGTGCTAAATTTGTCTTTGCTCAGAGTTCATGAATCCAATTCATCTCAAAAGGCATCAGGTGGGTGTTTAATCCACACCTTGCCCCGAATTTTGGGAAATAGCTCACATCTCCTCTTTAAGGGTCTTTGAGTACCTCTCATCTCTTCTGCCTGTGTCTATCAAAATCAAAGAGATGGAAAAGGTCATCTCACCCCTAAAGGCTTTCCAGCATAGTTCTTATTTTTAACCCAGGATCGGTCTCTTTCCATGATGACTGATGGTAGGAATTTCCATTATCTCTGTAGCTCTAAGGCCTTTGACAGGGTCATGTTTTTCCCAAGGTTGATCTCGGAGACTCTTCCATAGAAGTTCTGTCAGACATCAGCAATTTAGTCCAGAGATTCCTTTGGTTCATTTTGACAATCAAGTCTGAACATCTCTCCTGTAACTTTATGTTCTTGGCTCTCTTGCTCCAGCAGCCAATTGTTTAAATAATAAAGCACCCTCACACACATGCATACATGGGCAGACATACCCCCCCTCCAAAACTAAACAATAATATATAGAATATATATATATATATATATATATATATATGTCACAGCCAGCAGAGATAAAGATTTACATTGAGTAAAATAGCCTTTTACATTCTCCTGCAGAACAGTTAAACTCTTCAAACCACATTTTCTCCAGAAAATGCTCTTCCATCACATGGCTATAATCCATGCTTGCACCTAACCAAGGGACATGTAGCCCCAAAGTAATTTCAAGCATCCGTCTCCTACTTATAGAAAATTGCTCCATTTGAGAGATGTATAATTACAGGGTATGTTTTTTTGTGTACTAGAGCTTAATGTTTACAGCCGATGACTGTGGTCAGTCAGAAACAGATTCAAATACCAGCTGTGTCACTTCCGAGCAGTGTGTCATTGGATTAACTATTTAATGTTTTATCTGTAAAATGGGAATAGTTATAAGAACCTACCTCAGAAAGTTATTGCTAAAGTTAGGTGAGGAGATCGTGTAAAAAATCTCCACACACTACTTAATGAAAAATAAATGGTCAGTAAGTATTAATTACCATTATTATGAACTAGCATGTGCTTTTTCTGGTTCATGTGCTTTTCTGCCTCACAGTAACAATGTGTAGAGACTTTGTGAGGTATTAAGATAGGACATGTGTGATATAAACTGGAAAATCCAGACTTATATATGTTATATGAATACTACCAATTTAAAAAAAAAAAACACCTCAGATGTCAAAGGTCAGAGTTTTAAAAGTAGGACTTTTAGCCCTAGCTAATAAGATGACTCCCTTATTTGGCTTGAATCCCCTATTTCAATGGGCTCAAGAGCGAGGCCCCAAATTCTGCAGCTTTTTTCTCTTCTCCTGACATGAGGGAGAGGCTCCAGGAACCCTCAGCCAATTTAAAAGCTTGACCACTTTAGAGCTGACAATTGCCTGCCAGTCTGCACTCTTCAAAAGATGAGTGATAATGAGGAGTTTCCTAATTACCAGGGTTTCAGGCTTGTCAGATTATAAATCTCTTCGTGAGATGTAGCTAATTGGTACTGTCAAGGAGAGAAATTTAGAAAGACCTAGATAATAAGCAGATATTGAATTCAGTTAGGATGACTATTTTTTATTGTTTCTGCTCATAGGTCTCTTACATAATAAATCTTCCATCTCTCTGTTCATGTGTTGGCAAAAAGGGGGTTTTGTCCTTCCTTCTTCTACTTCAGTGGTGCCCTGGTAAGAAGAGAATTCTGTGGAATATTAGTCTGACTCATCACTGCAGGGTTTTAAAAATTGAAACCTGAAACTATGTTGGTAACATCTCTCTAGATTCCCTTTTAAGGCTCAATACCATGTCTTGTGAAATGAAGTTGGGATGCTTAAGATGGAAGACAAAGTTTCAAATCTAATCCTACTACTTATAATACATGGGAATGTGAGGGGCTAATTCACTACTCAGACACTCCGTTTCTGCACTATACAAAAGGGAAAGAATATCTATTTCACAGAGGTTTAAATAAGGTCAATTAGATAAAACCACAAGCATAGCGGCCACCCATAGTAGTAATTTTTTTCTTGATATTAAAAAAGCTGAACTCTTCCTATTAGATATATATATTTTTTAAGTTTTCAGGCACTCTTTTTCTTCTGCCTTGCTGCCACTCCAAATCCAAACAAGTAAACCTGGACAAAAAATGCTAAAGAAAATGCTTAATTCAATTTTCCACCACTATCAAAAGAAATTAATTTAAAGATTGAGAAAATCCATCCCCAGATGCATTTGTACATACGAGCAGACATTTAAATCCAAGAGTGTGTGTGACGTACATGCATACATACAGATCATGTTACAGATTAGTAACCTAACCATCCATCAATATGAGCAGTAATACAAAGGAGTATTGGGGAAGGAGTAATACTGTGCAGAAGATCAAGCTTATTAGATAGTTCTGTATATTCAGATGTCATATGCTATGATCTCAAATATTATTAAGTGAAAAATAGTGTTAAATATTAAAAGCTTCAAAATGCTAAGCTTTAAAATGAGATCAGGGCACCTGGGTGGCTCAGTGGGGTAAGCCTCTGCCTTCGGCTCGGGTCATGGTCCCGAGGTCCTGGGATCGAGCCCCGCATCAGGCTCTCTGCTCAGCAGGGAGCCTGCTTCCCTTCCTCTTTCTCTGCCTGCCTCTCTGCCTACTTGTGATCTCTGTCTGTAAATAAATAAATAATAAAATCTTAAAAAAAATAAATAAAATGAGATCAGATGTAAGTTGTTGGCAACTTCAAATACACTGTTATAGAAAATAGATTGTTATAGGTAAGCCTCATGGTAACCACAAAGCAAAAACTTGCAGTAAATACACAAAGGATAAAGGTAGAGGAATAGAAGCATACCACTGGAGACAGTCACCAAACCAAAAGGAGGAGATCAAGATAAGAAGAAAGAAATAGAGAAACTATAAAAATGGTCATGAATCAATAAACAAAATGACAACCATTAATCTTTTTAGTGCCTTGATAATTTTGCCTTTTCCAGAATGTCATAGGGTTGGAATCCTCAAGTATGTAGCCTTCTCAGATTGAATTTGTTCATTTAGTAATATGCATTTAAGGTTCTGCCATATTTTGCTATGGTTTGAAATCTCATTTCTTTTCAGCACTGAATAATATTCTATCATCTGGTTCTACCAGACTTTATCCATCCATCTACTAAAGAACATCTCAGGTGCTTCTAAATTTTGGCAATTAAAAATAAAGCTACCATAAACTGTGTGCAGGTTTTTTGTGGAGACATTGGTTTCAACTCCTTTGGGCAAATACCAAGGAGTGCTATTGCTAGATCATATCATAAGAGTATGTCTTGTGTCGTAAGAAACTGCCACATTGCCTTCCAAAGTGGCAACTTCATGTAATTTTCATGTGTCATGAAATGCATCTCTCCATTTCTTTTCTACAGTTTAAAATGTAAAAATCCATTCCTAACTCATGTGACATATTAAAAACAAGTGGTGGGCTGGATTTGGCCATTCTGTAGTAGTAATTTGTCCACTGCTTCCTTATCATCTAGTTTAAATGACATTTTTTCCCTCCTCTATGACATTGGACAAACTGATTCATTTCTCTTAACTACAGAGTTCTCCTCTTTAAAATGGAGCGGTTAGTGGGTCCAATACAACAGAACTGTTCAGACATTATGTTGAAAGACATATGTCTGCTACTCTTGTCTCTCTATACTCTAATATGTTTACATTTTTTAGAGTTTTTTTAGTAAGAATTCTTTCAATTGCGAGTAATGAAAATACCAATTCATACTGGCTTCAGCAATAAAGAATATTATACAGGCAAAAAGCTCAGGCATAGCTGCATCCAGAAATTTAGGCAATGTCATTAGGAAGAGAGCTCTCTCCATTCCCCGTGCTGCTTTCTACCTTGTCGACTATATTCTCAGACAACAGCTCTTCCAGGGATGGTGGCTGGGAACTCCAGATTTGTATCATCCCAGGCTTGTGTTCAGTGGGAAGGGGGCATTTCTCTCTTAGGTGCTCAAGCAAAACATCAGAATGAGCTCTGATTGGACTGCACTGGCTTGGCTTAGGGTAAATACACATCTCTGAACCAGTCACCATGGTTGCATGGGTGTGATGTTCTATTAAATAGATCTTTGTCATTATCTACTTATGGAGCAGAAAGAGGAGAGAGGAGAAATCCTCTCCATCTAATGATATGAACTAAGACTGGAACAAAGACGGTTCCCAGATCAAACCCAGGTTGCTATCAGCTGATAAAGAGAGCATAGACAGTGAGCAGCAAAATTCAAAAATATAAACTCCAGAGTTTTACCCACAAAATCTGATTTCACTAGGAGTCTGATCTTATTTTGATTAATATTCAAAATATATGAAGGGCTTATACAACCCACCCCCCAGAAAGGCAAGCAATCCAATCAAAAAATGGGCAGAGGATCAGAATAGACCTTTTCTCCAAAGAAAGCATATAGATGGCCCACAGACACAAGAAAAGATGTTCAAAATCCTTAATCAT
This sequence comes from Enhydra lutris kenyoni, assembly GCF_002288905.1. Lineage (NCBI taxonomy): Eukaryota > Metazoa > Chordata > Mammalia > Carnivora > Mustelidae > Enhydra > Enhydra lutris. The sequence continues at coordinate 26,263,615 of NW_019154094.1, read as the reverse complement.
CAGGGAAGTGCAAATCAAAAGCTACCTTACACCAGTTAGAATGGCTAAAACAAAAAAGACAAGAAATAACATGTTTTGACAAAAATGTGGAGGAAAAGGAACCCTTGTACATTTGTTGGTGGGAATGTAAGTTAACCCAGCCACTGTGGAAAACAATGTGGAGGTTCCTCAAAAAAATAAAAACAGAAATATCATATGATCCAAGAATTCCACTATTTGGTATTTACTTAAAACAAAAACACTAATTTGAAAACATATATGCACCCTTATGTTTATTGAAGGTTTACTTATAATAGCTAAGATATGGAGGCACCCTAAGTGTCCATTGACAGATAAATGAATAAGGGAGATGTGATATATACATATATGTGTATATACATATAAAATAATGCATGTATTGGAATATTACACAGCCATAACAGATTGTGCCATTTGAGACAACATGGAGGGATCTAGACAGTATTATGCTAAGTGAAATAAGTCAGACTGAGACAAACAAATACCATATGATTTCACTCATAAGTGGAATCTAAAAAAACAAAAAACCCACAAAAAATAAATGAATAAACAAATGAAAAGCAGAATCAGACCTTAAGACAGAGAACAAACTGACATTTGCCAGAAGGGAGAGGTGGGGGCTGGGCAAAATGGGGGAAGGGAAGGCTTCCAGTTATGGAATGAGGAACTCATGGGAATAAAAGACACAGCATGAGGAATACAGTCAGTGATATTGTGGTAGTGTTGTGTGGTGACAGATGGGAGCTACACTTGTGATGAGCAGAGCATAATGTATAAACTTGTGGAATCACTATGTTGTACACCTGAAGCTAAAGTAACATTGTGTGTCAGCTATACTAAAATGAAAATAAAAACCAAAACCAAAAACCCAAAGAGTCTGCCCTTGTTTCTTTCCAACTCTAGCGCAATGGAATGAGAGATATTTGTATAACGGATGGTTCTGTTTTTTGTAGCTATTGGTTTTAGTGCGTGTTTTAACATGTTTCAAAGACTCAAGTCTTTCCTGTCTTTAGGTTGAGAGAAACGACTTCAGAGAAACTGATTCCTGAGATTGAATCTCCCAAAAGACCTAATTTGAATAATACTCCCCTTGTACTGTTTCTTTACACTCCACCAATCCCTTCCCTCTGACGATTCTACTGGACACTCAAAGCGCAACCACATAAAGTTTAAACTTTCTTAACCACCAGATCAAAGCAGACATCATAAAGAGCAGAAGAAATCCTAGTTAGATTATGTAAGACAGCTCAGTCTTTTTCTTCAAAGGTTTCCCTACTAACAATCCTGGATTAATGTCTGACATTTAATAAATACACAAATGGCAGACCCCATAAACTATCACCACTAATGCTAGCAATGTTGATATGGATCTTTCTTAAAAATCTCTGCCCCAGGGGCACCTGGGTGGCTCCTTTAGCTAAGCATCTGACTCTTGATTTCAGCTAAGGTTATGATCTCAGGGCTGTGAGATCAAGCCCCATGTTGTGTTCCACGAGGAGTCTGCTTCAGATTTTCTCTCTCTCTCTCTCCCACTACCCCTCCCCCTGCTCACCCACATTCTTATAAATAAATAAATAAATAAATAAATAAATAAATAAAATCTTTTTAAAAAATCTGCCCCTTTCATCCAGTAAAACGCACCCTGTCTTGGCTCTTTTCCTGACATTCCAGTTGGTCTGGGTCTTCCTCTCATACTCTCGCTCATGCTTTCTAGCTCTCTCTAAATTGCTTTTTCCTTCACCTGCCCCCTTGTTCTACCCCAGTTTCACAGCTCTTCTCTTTCTGCACTTCCCCTCTATTGATTTCATTTGTACAGACGTTTCGACCATCATTTCATTCATCCTCAACAGCAGCTACAGTTTGTTGAGTGTCTACTGCATATTGGCTTTTCTCAGTGGCTTGGAGAGGCCGGTGACATTACTCACATTCATGGTAAGGACTGGTGACTTACTAAAGGTCACATCGATGGCAATTGGGAGGTTTGGAGTTCAGATCTGGCCTATCTCATCCCTGGGTCTATTCCCTTTTTTATGACACCTCACTCTATTCTTTGTTTTGTGATTCAGCACAGATCTCTTGAGTCTCCATCTGCTTTGAATCAGACATAGTGTACTAGGATTTACAAAAGACCCAGTCCCTATCCACAAAGAGCTCATAGTCTAGTGAGGAAAACAAGCAACCAATTCAATTACAGTCCAAGAGCTATGACAGAAGCATGAATACATTCCAAAATTACATGTAAAGCTCAGATTCCTTGCCTGAGCTCTATGCCTATATCACCAAGGGCTCCCTGAACATTTTCATTTGAATATTGTTTTCATTATCTATTTGTACCTAATGAGTCACCCAAAGCAGAGTGGCTTAAAACAATGATTTATTATTTCTGATCAATTTTTGAAATGACTGAGCTCTGCTGAGTAGTTCTTCTGCTGAAGTCAACTGCCACGCCTGCACTCAACTAGGTATTTAACTAGGGCTGGAATGCCCAAGATGTACTCACATAGCCCTGTATCTCTCTGCCATGACCTCTCCCCAGTCATTGGTCTAGCCTGAGTTTCTTTATGCCACAGTGGCTGGTTCCAAGAGTTTTGTTTGTGCCTTGAGGCACAAACACTCATCAAGCCTCTGCCTGTGTCATGTTAATGTCTCACTGGCCAAATAAATCACACGGCCAAACACAGAGTCAATATGAGAGGATCTATGCAAGAGCATGACTACTAGAGCCATGGATCACTAGGGCCACCGATGAGATGCCAACGATTGGGGGTCCAGTTTTTGCCTCCATATCTTTAACTGAGATCACAGTGTGCCTTCCAAACAATCTCTCAAGCCGTTTTTATTTCTGGTATCATTCTCAAAATTTAGGAGTTATTCTCAATGGCAAAATCTATACTAACTACATCTCATTAGTTCCCAATTCTTTTCAATTTCTTTTGTAAATTATTTCATGTTCTTTTCTTCCTTATTCATATACGTCAGTACCTATTTAATTCAGGACAAGCTGCTAACTTAGAAGATGCCAGCTGTGTGCTGGTGCTCACTACCATGCTATAAAAAGAGTCCAGGTATGAGGACATGGTGGTTGTCATTTGACAATATGGGCATGAATGCCTTGGGATGCGCAAGTCTTTGGGCTGGTCACTCCTAGCCAGGGGCTACATTATTGCCCCATCATTTTTCCTATGAGTCATAATATGAAAAATTTGGGCAACACTGTCATAACTGAATTTCCTACCTTCTATCCATCCCCCTTAACATCACCAGGTTAATCTTTCATACTATCACAAGGTTAATGGCTTCCCACTTATGAAACCACCTTATATTTTACTCTTCTCTCAACAACATAACTTACCTATTGCACACAGTCAAAGCTGGTGTCCAAAAATTTCTGCCATCTGACTTGAACCTGCTTTTCAGCTTTTTGCCCACCCCTCCACAAAAAAACCTACTTCTGTAAAACTGATCTGCTTAGCACCCCCTAAGAACACCTTATGATTTTATTTTTCTTTTTTTTAAGATTTTATCTATTTATTTGACAGAGAGAGAGAGAGAGAGAGAGAGAGAGCACAAGCAGGGAGAGTGGGAGAGGGAGAAGCAACCTCCCTGCTGAGCAGAGAGCCAGATGCGGGACTCGATCCCAGGACCCTGAGATCATGACCTGAGCCAAAGGCAGATGCTTAACTGACAACCACCCAGGTGTCCCACCTTATCATTTTATGTATCCGTGACATAGGACAAGTCCACTGTCTTAGAAAACTTCCAAACCCCAACTGTCTTCTGAATCCATTTCGAGTTCCTCATCATCCATGAAGGCTACCACATTATTCTGGCCCAAATTGATGTGTCTGATTTGCCTCTGACCTCTAAGAAGATATTGTTTATAATTCTACATTGTCTAATACAGTAGTTACTAGCCTCATGTGCTTATTTAAATTTAAATAAAACTGAAATTCAGTTTCTCAGTCACACTAGCCCCATTTCTAATGGTCAGGTGTTATAAAGCCTAGTGACTCACATTATTAGACAGGACAGATACAGAGCATGAACATCACTGAAGAAAATTCTATTGGAAAGCTAAGTCTATGCTACCTAGTTGGCAGTTAATCATTGTTTCTGACTTTGGGTTGGTTTTTAAATAACCTATTCCCAACTCTCTTAATTCTTTGTTGCTTCCTGTTATAGAACCCCAGCTGCTTCTATCTCTAGACTTCCTTGTGGGCAGGCTTGTCCTTGTGGCCCAGGTATGGCCAATGTGATATGAATGTTTGTTGGAAGTATTGAAAAATACATTTATTTGAAAAAAGAGAGATGTATGCAAGGAGGTCTCTCTCCCTTGATACCCTCTTGCCTTCAGACATGGCCATGTGGGGATGTCTTACTTACATGTGCAGCAGCCATCTTGTGCCCATGAGGGGAATACCAGGACTATCTCAAAGATAGCTATGCAGAAGTCTGTGGTGGTTAAAACCCTCAATCAACCCTGATTGTTAATCCCCAGACATCTGAGTATGTAGTTAATTGCACTGGTTTACTATGTAAGTCTCTCTTAGTTTTAATATTAGTTATGAATGCTAATTCTTTTGCACCAGCTACAGCATTAGGAAAATTGTCTATATATGCACTGTCTCTTCAACCACATTGCAAATACAAGGAGGCAAGGACATCTTTACAACATCTGTTTGACTCATTCACGGCACATAGTAGGTTCTCAATAGAATCAGGTGAGCAGATTGATTTTTTACTGCTTTGGGAAATCAACAATGAGGGGCTCCTGTGCTGGACCAGAGCTTGTGAATTTCTCTTCTGAAACTAATCTTAGCTTATGTGAAAAATGGTGTCATTTTAACAACAGCAACACTTTAATCTATATTTGTACCTGAAAGTTACACTACAAAGGTGAGAAAGGAAGAAATACGGTCCTTCAGTTTTACCTCCACAATACACCCAAGACAGATCAATTTAAAAAATTAGTGTGATAGTGTGATGTCAGTGGTAATTTGAAAGGAAGCCCATGAGTCTCATTGAAAGATTTGCCAGATAATCTAATCACACTGAGCTTCGAGAATTATTTGCAGTTTGTGGTATGTATGGTGTAATGTCTGTGTGTTTGTGTGTGTGTGTGTGTGTGTGTTCTCCTCAATGGCTTATTATAAAAAATGTGTGAACTGAAATAGAATATTATTGAGTTTCCTTTACATTTCTTTATGCCTTTGCTTTCCAACCTGTGCCAAAATTCTACCTCTTAAACCAAAAGGAATTCTCATTTCATTCGTTCTTCTAACATCCATTGAGAACCTAACAAACACCAAAGATCCCAAAGTGAAGAGGACACAAACTCTGCTTCATTAATGTTATTAATAGTGCTACCAGTTAGAGAATTGTCCTTTAGCCCATCCCCCAATCCTGGAGTGGGGGACTTTTTCATGTCCCCTGGACAGGGCTACCTTTAAGGCTGCAAGTGACTTGTCTACAGGTGCACAGAGAAGTCTGTCCAGAAAAATCCTAAAATTAAAATTTTGATTTTTCTAAACCCTGGTTTTTCCCCCCTCTGCCATGTTGGGAGACTTAATGGGAAAAGGTTTTAGGACACTGGCTTTGAGATCAGAGGTCAGATTTCCGTATCTGCCATGGGCCAAGTGTGACAATGGTGGATTATACTATTTCTATTTCTTTAGGCCTCTGTTCCTCTTTCTATAAAATGGATGTAATAATGGAACCTATTCTACAAGGTTAGTAGGTACTCAGTAATATAGTAAGTGCTCAATAAATAGTACATTACATAGTGAAGCATTTTAAAGCAACAGTTAATGTGAATCTAGACATATGGTGCAATGAGCAAAAATGTCTGCAGGAGATCCTGTGTCTTCACTCCAGATGAAGTGGACAGCAGGCTGGTCTGGATCAGGTCAGAGGTGCAACTTTCTTCTACAAGAAAGGGCCATATTCAAGCTCAGCTTCCCATGGTACCAAGAACTCCCTTTCCCTTATGAGAAAGATTGCAACATCCCATAGGCTTCAGGGTCTCCAGGTGCTGGGCAGCTGTCATTGCCAGAAAATTCCTGAATAGGGTGGAGGAGCAAGATGGCAGAGGAGTAGACCTAAATTTGTCTGGTTCCAGGAATTCAGCTAGATAGTTATTAACCCACTGAGCCACCCAGGTGCCCCCAGCTAGATAGTTATTAAGCCATACTGAAGACCTAAAAACTCAGCAGGAGATTGAAGAAAAGAATAGCAGCAATTCTATGAACAGAAAAGCAACCACTTTCTGGAAGGTAGGACATGCAGAGAAGTGAATCCGAGGCGGTATATGGGCAGATAGACTGCAGGAGGAGGGGCCAGCTCCCAGCAAGCAGTGGAGCAGCAGAGCACAAAATTGGAATTTCTAGAAGTCTGCTCCACTGAGGGACGTCACTCCAGAGGCTAAACGGGGGATGGAGCCCTCGGGGGGACAGTGTGGTCTCAGGACCTGAGGAATCACAGAAAGACCAGAAGTGTCTGAGTGTGGCAGAGCTCCCAGGTATCAGAGTGGGGAAGGCGGCCACAGAGACACGGAGCCGAGCAGTGGGCTCTCAGCTTGCAGTTACCTTAAACCATGATCTGAGGCACACTCGGGCAGTTGCTCTTCGAGCAGGGACCCCACAAGTGGCACATCCGAGAGACTCACCTTCCTGTGGGAAGAACGGCACAGGAGCGTGCTGCAGGAATCTGCTGGGTTTGGAGACTCCAAACAGGGCTGTATGCCAGAGATAGAAACACTTGGTCACAGGCGGGGTGAGCTTGGAGTGCAGCTGGAGACCAGGGAGATGGGAGTGATTGAGTGCTTTTCTCTGAGGGCACACTGTGGAGCAGGGCCCTGAGCTCTCAGCTCTCTGGGCCAGAGACTGTGAGGCCGCCATCTTCATTCCCATCCTCCAGCGCTCTACAGAATGCTTATTCAGGGAACAAAAGCTATGAGAGTGAACCTGAGCAGATTACTTAGCCCGGCCCTGGCAAGGGCGGCACAATTCCGCATCAGGCAAAGACATTTGAGAATCACTGCCACAGACCCCACCCGCAGAAGTTCAGCAAGAACATGGAGCCAAGACCAAGTTCACTGATCAATGAGAACTGCAAAACCCCAGTACTAGGGAAATACAGCACATGATTCATGGCTTTTTCCCCATGATTCTTTAGTCTTTCAAAGTAAAATTTTTTAGATTTTCATTATTTTTTTCTTTTTCTATTTTTTTAATGTTTCCTCTTTCCTATTTTAACCTATTCTATTTTATCTTATCAATACATTTTTAAAAATCTTTTTTAATTTTTATTTTTTAGTCATATTCTATCCCTTCATTTTATTTAACCTTACATTTTGTATATATGTAAGTTTCTCTTTCTTTAAAATTTTGGGATACAGTTTCTTCCAACAGACCAAAATATATCCTAAATCTAGTGTATGGCTTCCAAGTCCCCAGTCTGATCACATTCTCTCTCTCTCTCTCTCTCTCTTTTTTTTTTTTTTTTTTTTTTTTTTTTCCCACACTTTTTCTTTTTTTTTTTTTTTTATAAATCTTTTTAAACTTCCATCCTTATAGTCATATTCCATCACTTCATCGTGTTTACATATATATGTGTGCATATATTTTTTTTCTCTCTTTTTTTTTAAATTTTGGGAAGCAGTTTCTTCTAACATACCAAAATACACCCAAAATCAAGTGTGTGGCTCTATTCTACTCACCAACCTAATCATATATATATATATATATATATATTTTTTTTTTTTTTTCCTTTCTTCTCGCCCTGGTTTTGGGTCTCTTCTGATTTGGTTAGTGTATATTTTTCTGGGGTCATTGCTACCCTTTTTCGCTCCTTCATTCATCTATTCTTCTCTGGGCAAAATGACAAGGAAGAAAAACTCACCTCAGAAAAAAGAACAAGAGGCAGGATCAACTGCTGGGGACCTAATCAATATGGACATTAGTAAGATGTCAGAACTAGAGTTCAGAATGATGATTATAAAGATGCTAGCTGGGCTTGAAAAAAGCATAGGAGATACTAAAGGATCCCTTTCTGGAGAAATAAAATCCCTTTCTGTAGAAATAAAAGAACTAAAATCTAACCAAGTTGAAAACAAAAAAGCTATTAATATGTTGTAATCAAAAATGGAGGCTCTGGGGCATCTGGGTGGCTCAGTGGGTTAAAGCCTCTGCCTTCAGCTCAGGTCATGACCCCAGGGTCCTGGGATCGAGCCCCGCATTAGGCTCTCTGCTCAGCAAGGAGCCTGTTTCCCTTCCTCTCTCTCTGCCTGCCTCTCTGCCTACTTGTGATCTCTGTCTGTCAAATGAATAAATAAAATCTTAAAAAAAAGTGGAGGCTCTTACTGCTAGGATAAATGAGGCAGAAGAGAGAATTGGTGATATAGAAGACCAAATGATGGAGAATAAAGAAGCTGAGAAAAAGAGAGATAAACAACTATTGGATCATGAGGGGAGAATTCGAGAGATAAGTGATACCATAAGACAAAACAATACTAGAATAATTGGGATCCCAGAAGAAGAAGAAAGAGAGAGAGGGGCAGAAGGTATATTGGAACAAATTATAGCAGAGACCTTCCTTAATTGGGGGAAGGAAGCAAGCATCAAAATCCACGAGACACAGAGACCCCCCCCTCAAAATCAATAAAAATAGGTCAACACCCTGGCAACAAATAGTAAAACTTAAAAGTCTCAGAGACAAAGAGAAAATCCTGAAAGCAACTTGGGAGAAGAGGTCTGTAACCTATAATGGTAGAAATGGTAGATTGGCAGCAGACTTATCCACAGAGACCCGGCAGGCCAGAAAGGACTGGCATGATATATTCAGAGCAGCCAAGAATACCATATCCAGCTAGGCTGTCATTGAAAATAGAAGGAGAAATAAAAATATTCCAGGACAAACAAAAACTAAAAGAATTTGCAAACACTAAACCACCCTTAAAGGAAATATTGAAAGAGTCCTCTACGCAAAGAGAGAGCCTCAAAATCACATAGAGCAGCAAGGAACAAAGACAATATACATTAGCAATCATCTTCCAGGCAATACAATGGCACTAAATTCTTATCTTTCGAAAGTTACCCTGAATGTAAATGGGCTAAATGTCCCAGTCAAAAGATACAGGATATCAGAATGGATAAAAAAAACAAGACCCATCGATATGCTGTCTGCAAGATACTCATTTTAGACCCAAAGACACCTCCAGATTTAAAGTGAGGAGGTGGGAAACAATTTACCATTCTGACGGACATCAAAAGAAAGCTGGGATGGGGTGCCTGGGTGGCTCAGTGGGTTAAGCCTCTGCCTTCAGCTCAGGACATGATCTCAGGGCCCTGGGATCAAGCCCCATATCAGGCTTTCTGCTAGCAAAGAGCCTGCTTTCCCCTCTCTCTCTGCCTACCTCTCTGCCTACTTGTGATTTCTCTGTCAAATAAACAAATAAAATCTTAAAAAAAAAAAAAAAGAAAAGAAAGCTGGGGTGTCAATCCTTATATCAGACAAATTAGAATTTAAGCCAAAGACTATAATAAGAGATAAGGAAGGACACTATATCATACTTAAAGGGTCTGCCCAACAAGAAGATCTAATAATTTAAAATATTTATGCCCCTTACATAGGAGCAGCCAACTATATAAACCAATTAATAACAAAATCAAAGAAACACATTGACAATAATACAATAATAGTAGGGGTCTTTAACATCCCCCTCACTGAAATGGACAGATCATCTAAGCAAAAGATCAACAAAGAAATGAAGGCTTTAAATGACCCACTGGACCAGGTGTACATCACAGATATATTCAGAGCACTGCATCCCAAAGCAACAGAATACACATTCTTCTCTAGTGCACATGGAACAGTCTCCAGAATAGATCACATCCTGGGTCACAAATCAGGTCTCAATGTTACTAAAAGATTGGGATCATTCGCTGCATATTTTCAGACCACAATGCTTTGAAACTAGAACTCAACCACAAGAGGAAAGTTGGAAGACCTCAAATACATGGAGGCTAAAGAGCATCCTACTAAAGAATGAATGGGCCAACCAGAAAATTAAAGAAGAATTGAAAAAATTCATGGAAACAAATGAAAATGAAAACACAGCAGTTCAAAATCTTTGGGATGCAGCAAAGGTAGTCCTGAGAGGATAGTATATAGAAATACAAGCCTTTCTCAAGAAACAAGAAAGGTCTCAAATACACAATCTTACACCTAAAGAAACTGGAGAAAGAACAGCAAAGAAAGCCTAAACCCAGCAGGAGAAGAGAAATAATAAAGATCAGAGCAGAAATCAATGAAATAGAAACCAAAAGAACAGTAGAACAGATCAATGAAACTAGGAACGGGTTCTTTGCACAAATTAATAAGATTGATAAACTGCTAGCCGGAATTATCAAAAACAAAAGAAAAAGGACCCAAATTAATAAAATCATGAATGAAAGAGGAGAGATCACAACCAACACCAAAGAAATACAAACAATTATAAGAACATACTATAAGCAACGATAGGCCAGCAAATCAGACAATCTGAAAGAAATGGATGTACTCCTAGAGGCAAATAAACTACCAAAACTGAAACAGGAAGAAATAGAAAACATGAACAGGCTCATAACCAATAAGGAGATTGAAACAGTCATCAAAAATCTTCCAATAAACAAGAGCCCAGGGCCAGATGGCTTCCCAGAGGAATTCTACCAAACATTTAAAGAAGAATTAATACATGTTCTCCTGAAACTATTCCAAAAAAATAGAAATGGAAGGAAAACTTCCAAACTCATTTTATGAAGACAGCATTACTTTGATCCCAAAACCAGACAAAGACCCTGTAAAAAGGAGAATTACAGACTAATATCCCTGATTAACATGGATACAAAAATTCTCACCAAAGATATTAGCCAATAGGATCCAATAGTACATTAAAAGGATAATTCACCACGACCAAGTGAGATTTATCCCTGGGCTGCAAGGTTGGTTCAATATCCACAAATCAGTCAATATGATACAATACATTAATAAAAGAAAGAACAAGAACCATATGATAACCTCAGTAGATGTTGAAAAAGCATTTGACAAAGTACAGCATCCTTTCTTGATCAAAACTCTTCTAAGTGTAGGGATAGAGGGTACATACCTCAATACCATCAAAGCCATCTATGAAAACCCCACAGTGAATATCATTCTCAATGGGGAAAAACTGATAGCTTTTCTCCTAAGATCAGGAACATGGCGGGGATGCCTACTATCACCACTGCTGTTCAACATAGTGTTAGCAGTCCTAGCCTCAGCTCTCAGACAACGAAAAGATTAAAAGTCATCTGAATCACCAAAGAAGTCAAATTCTCACTCTTTGCAGATGATATGATACTTTTTGTGGAAAACCCAAAAGACTCCACTGCAAAACTGCTAGAACTCATACAGGAATTCAGTAATGTGTCAGGATATCAAATCAATGCACAGAAATCACTTGCATTTCTACACACCAACAACCAGACAGAAGAAAGAGAAATTAAGGAGTTGGTCCCATTTACAATTGCACCCAAAACTATAATATACCTAGGAATAAATTTAACCAAAGCGGCAAAGAATCTGTACTCAGAAAACTAAAGAGAAAGAAATTGAGGAAGACACAAATAAATGGAAAAATGTTCCATGCTCATGGATTGGAAGAACAAATATTGTGAAAATGTCATGCTATCTAGGGCAATCTACACATTTAATGCAATCCCTATCAAAATACCATCAACTTTTTTCAAAGAAATGGAACAAATTATCTTAAAATTTATATGGAACCAGCAAAGACCCCGAATAAACAGAGGAATATTGAAAGAGAACACCAAAGTTGGTGGCATCACAATTCCAAACTTCAAGCTCTATTACAAAGCTGTCATCATCAAGACAGTATGGTACTGGCACAAAAACAGACACATAGATAGATCAATGGAACAGAATAGAGAGCCCAGAAATGGACCCTCAACTCTATGGTCAACTGATCTATGACAAAGCAGGAAGGAATGTCCAATGGAAAAAAGACAGTCTCTTCAACAAATGGTGTTGGGAAAATTGGACAGCCACATGCAGAAGAATGAAACTGGACCATTTCCTTACACCACACACAAAAATAGACACAAAATGGATGAAAGACCTCAATGTGAGAAAGGAATCCATCAAAATCCTCGAGGAGAACATAGGCAGCAACCTCTTCGACCTCAGCAGCAGCAACTTCTTCCTAGAAACATCACCAAAGGCAAGGAAAGCTAGGGCAAAAATGAACTATTGACACTTCATCGAGATAAAAAGCTTTTGCACAGCAAAGGAAACAGTCAACAAAACCAAAAGACAACTGACAGAATGGGGGAAGATATTCTCAAATGACATATCAGATAAAGGGCTAGTATCCAAAATCATTAAAGAACTTACCAAACTCAACACTGAAAGAACAAATAATCCAATAAAGAAATGGACAGAGGACATGACCAGACATTTCTGCAAAGAAGACATCCAAATGGCCAACAGACACATGATAAAGTGTTCAACATCACTCAGCATCAGGGAAATAAAAATCAAAACCACAATGAGATACCATCTCACGCCAGTCACAATGGCTAAAATAAATAAGTCAGGAAACAACAGGTGTTGGTGAGGATGTGGAGGAAGGGGAAACCTCCCACACTGTTGGTGGGAATGCAAGCTGGTATAGCCACTCTGGAAACAGCATGGAGGTTCCTCAAATAGTTGAAAATAGACCTACCCTAGGACCCAGCAATTGCACTACTGGGCATTTACCCTAAAGATACAAATATAGTGATCCAGAGGGGAACATGCACCTGAACGTTTATAACAGCAATGTCCACAATAGCCTAACTATGGAAAGAACCTAGATGTCCATCAACAGATGAATGGATAAAGAAGAGGTGATACACACACACACACACACACACACACACACACAATGGAATACTATGCAGCCATCAAGAGAAACGAAATCTTGCTATTTGCAATGACGTGGATGGAAATAGAGGGTATTATGCTGGGCTAAATAAGTCAATGAGAGAAAGACAATGACCATATGATCTTGCTGGTAGGACGAATTTGAGAAACAAGACAGAGGATCATAGGGAAAGGGAGGGAAAGATGAAACAAGATGAAACCAGAGAGGGAGACAAACCATTAGAGGCTTTTAATCTCAGGGAATAACTGAGGGTTGCTGGAGGGGAGGAAGGTGGAAGGGAGAGGGTGGCTGGGTGATGGACATTGGGGAGGGTATGTGCTCTGGTGAGAAAAAAATAATAAATAATAAAATCTTAAACTCAAAGAAAGAAAGGAAAAGAAAAAGAAAATTCCTGAATAGCACATTCCCAAATCCAGACTGCCTGGTACCAAGAAGTCAATGATTCCCACAGGAGGAAATACAACAGAATGCCTTGATCTGGTGTGGACTTTTGTGTAATAACGAGACCAAGGCGGCTTCATGCCTTCTCTAATCTTGCTAATCTTGTCTGATGTAAGTTTTGCCTTTGTCCAACAGAAGCAATTCCGTTAGCCACAGAATTTGTCTTTGCACTCTGGTTCATAATAGATGGAGGCTTGGGGGGGGACCCACCTTGCCTAATAAGTAGGTGTAAGATAGATGTTAACTGACCAAATGGGGATTTGTCCACAAAGCCTAGTATTTCTGCAGGAGAACCAAACAACCTGTAATAGAAAGAACATCCAGAGACGTCCTCTGTACCCCAAAAGAAATATAATTTGAGTCCCAAACTCCCCTTTTCTCATCTTGCCATACTCATGTTCACACCAAAATTTGCATTTGTGATCTTGTATTCTTTTTGTTAGATGCATCACCAAAACCATGCATATTTCAGACCCCGCACAGCTTGGCTGTGATTGAGCATCTGTGCTGTTTCACAGCAGGACATAAATGTAGCCCTTGTAAGAATCCAACCTCTTCTCTTTACATATGAGGAAGCCGAGAATGGGGCTGAGAAGTAACTAGATCTTTCTTGGCCAACAATCAACCAGTGTTGACAATAATCAACCCCTCCCCTTATGTTTATTACCGACATTATTGAAATAGCACATCCAGCCCTTCCTTCCTCACCCTTCTTCCCTGCTCCCCAAGAAACAAGTACGGTTCCTAAAGCAGTCCTGGGGAATAGTTAATTGGGAGGGTCCAAAGCCAGACTGGGCTTGAAGTTGAAGTTCACCACTTGTTAGTAAAGTACATAATTTCACTGTGCCTTACTTTCCTCTGCTGTAGAAATAGAGATAAGGATAACTGTACCTGTCCTATTTGGTCGTTATAAGGATTCAATGAATCTAGTCACATAAGCATTAGGAAAGTTGGCCAGCAGACAGAAAGCAATAAATATTGGGAGAAGGAAGGGAGCAGCGTGTTGCTTGACCCGCTTTTTCCTTCTGGTCTGGATCTGCCTGGACTTGGGATGAGATGGGTGTTGTAGAAACTGTTCCCACTTTCAGATAGGAGATAAGAGGTGAGCCTAGGACTTGCTTCCAGAATCAGGTTCAGATGTCCATCCTTCTTCTTCTGTCCAAGGCAGAGTGTGAAACAGATATGAAAATCTGTTTCAAATCTGAAAATCTGCCACAAATATGAAATCTTGCTCCAGTGTCATGTGCTGAGGTCTAGATTGACACCGAGTACTGACAAGGTCCAGGGTCTTCTGTCATGCGAGTGTCTTTCAATTGGTGATGAATTGTGGGGTAGCAAAGGAAAGTAGCACTAGTCCTTGGTTTCCCTCAAACACCACAAAAGTCACATCAACTCTACAATGTAGTGCCCCCAGAACTCACAGTTGCAGATGTCTCTATCTGTCAAAACCAAACATACAAGACTCTCAGATTACAGAGGCCTTTGTGTGTGGGGGGTATATATGAATAGCAGTTAAGAATGTGTAGCCATAAACTCAGGTGTACAAGAAATAACACATTGATCCTTTTCAATCTTCTGATAGGGAGGATTTAAAACTGAAGAAAAAGTAGATGAAACAGCGTAACAAACCTCCATGTGGCTTCAGAAATTATCAAATGATTGCCAGCCATGTTGTAGTCAGACTGCCAACCCAAACGGTACCATTCTTCCTTCAAAAAATCAGGTAAATTTAACCGCTAACCCCCATCAGGTAAGACTGCAAGAAGTTCATTTCCTTTCCACGGGTTGTGCAAAGGTCCTGGAGTCTTGTACAGAATGAATCATTTGAGGAGGCACCTTCAGTCTGGTTATAGCAGAGCTTCCCATTGGCAAAAATTAAATGAAGTTGGAGGCTCTCTGCTTCTCTCTCATACTGCAGAGCAGAGAATCATTGCTGTGGCCACAGCTCCACAGCCAAGTGTCGGGATGCAGCCTCTCGGGTGCCCCTTAAAGCCATTCTTTTCTGAGGTCTTCCTAGCCACACCCTCCCCCGCCACCCAGGGCAAACCCAGCCAGTGGTTATGGGTCCTTGAGGAATTGGTGTGACACACAGATCTCTAGCCCCTTCCTAGTGTTAAGAACACTGTTCCTTCTCACTTTCTACTTTTCAAAGACTCCTAGCCCCTAGCATCACCATCTCCCATGGCCTAACTTCTCTCCTACTCTAGCTGGCTGTTTTTGCCTCCTCTGGGATTTTATCACACACTGTCTATACCAACCCAACCTCCTTCTGGTTTCCTAGAGCATGGGCTCTGCAGTCAGACAGCCTGAGTTGAAACCCCAGATCTATCCCTTACCAGTTGTGTGACTGAACCTCTCTGTGCCTCAGTATCCCCATCTGTAAAGATAACAATAGCGCCCATCACATAGGGTGGTTGTGAGGATAATGAGTTAATATATACATGTGTCTATAAATATATCCATATAAAGCTCTTGGAATAGCCTGGTAGGTAACCATTGCTGATTATTGTCAGTTAGCCTCACCTCAGTCCCAAGAGGTATACATTATAATACTAAGTTTATAGACCGGGGTAAGGATACACTGCTACTCTGGGAATTGTGCAGACACTGATTTCATTTATATTAGTAGCACATTCCCATAAGGGTTTTAAAACAGGGACTTAAGCAATATCCCAGTTTATTTTTATAGCTGGAGCAAATTATTCGCTATGTATAATTAAGCGCTTTCGAGAGTCCAGTAGGAAATGATAATTCACCAGTTAAATGGTAATCTTAGTCATTCAAGATAATTTAAAAAAAATCTTCCTCTGACTGATCCTCAGGGAGAGACAGCTTTTTCAAACAGCTGGGAGATATTCCGTAAATCTCAGGTAATGTTTTTCCTGTAATTCATGATTTATTTAAACCCAGGAAGGCGCTGACTCAAAAGGCGGGAGTAAGCCATTACTTCATTAAAGTCTCATTAATTTCATTACATTAACGTCTCATGATTAATTTCATTACTTCCAATATTTCTGTTCTGGCGACACGTCCTCAGATTTTTGTGGATGGCTCCAATTTTAAAGGTCCTAGTGTGTTTGTCCCTCAAATCACCCAAATATCTCTCAAGGAAGTGCCAACACCAGAGCGTCCCTGTCCCCTCTCGGGATGGCGCTGCACACAGACATAGCAGAGTCACCTTTCCCTTGTGTGTGTGTGTGTGTGTGTGTGTGTGTGTGTGTGTGTGTATCCATGTGGGATAAATGTCCTCACGAAGCCCTAGAGACAGTGGAAACAGTTGATCTGAGAGCATAGCCATGAAAGGGGGTGCGGTGTGTGAGCAGTCTGGGGTCCTGGCAGCTCAGGGCTCGAGGTGAGATCCTCGAGTTTTGTATTTGGGAAACAGAAGGTCTGTGGGCCCCTGCTGTGGCCCGTCTTCTACTTTGAAGCAAAATGCCCAGGTTCTTCTCCAGTCGCGCAGCAAACCACAAAAGCCGAAACAAAAACAAAATGCTGTTGTTTCCCTGTTTGGCTGAGTCCGGAGCTCTTTGGTAAGGCAGAGCTGATGTTTATCTGGTATGTGCTTCCTCTCTCGTATTCTGTCTGCTCATTCCCAGACTGTACGTAAGTATTTCGGCAATGTCCCTCTCCTCCTCTTCCTCATCCCTAACTAAGAGGGTTAACCTCTGGGGTCAGAGAGACCCGGGTCTCTCTGAGTCCTGACTCTACCCCCACCAGCTCTGTGGTTGTAGGCTAATTATTTAATATTGCCCTCCGCTTCGTGCTCTGTAAAGTAGGGACATGAGCAGGCACCAGACAGCATTCCCTGAGCCTTAAGCTCGGGGTTTAACACAGCGCAACACCTAATAAATGTTACTATCATTACGGTAAAGAAAGGGCCTCAAAGTCTTCAGCTATAAAGTGAAAATTCAAAAGCCTGTCCTCTAAGAGGGATTAAAGGAAAAACCTCACAACTGCGGAGAAAACTCTCACTGATAAAAAGAAAATTATACCAAGGGAAAAGTAGAAGAAGACACGTAAGCAAAAGTGACAATTGGCCTTATCAGTGATTAATGTTCACTTAATTGTATCAATGTCATTAGGGAATAGCAATTTAGCTGAATACATTGTAATAGGTCTCTACTGGGAGGGTGGGGGGAGAGGAAGGAAAGATTTAAGAGATTGAAATTCACATCAACCATAAAAGGCAGTCAGTAAATACTATCAAAATTGATTAATCAAGAAAACACCGCAAAAATATATCATTTAGAAATGTGGAGGGGTGCCTGGATGGCTCAGTCGGTTAAGTGACTGCCTTCGGCTCAGGTCATGATCCTGGAGTCCCAGGATCGAGTCCCACATCAGGCTCCCTGCTTGACAGGGTGTCTGCTTCTCCTGCTGACCTTTCTCCACTTAATGCTCTCTCTCTCTCATTCTCTCTCTCTCTCAAATGAATAAATAAAATCTTTTTAAAAAGAGGGGGGGGGCGCCTGGGTAGCTCAGTGGGTTAAAGCCTCTGCCTTCAGCTCAGGTCATGGTCCCAGAGCCCTGGGATCGAGCCCCGTATCGGGCTCTCTGCTCAGCAGGAGCCTGCTTCCCCCTCTCTCTCTGCCTGCCTCTCTGCCTACTTGTGATCTCTCTCTCTGTCAAATAAATAAATAAAATATTTAAAAAAAAAAGAGAGAGAGAGAGAGAGCAAAATGTGGATGCAGGGGCACCTGGGTGGCTCTGGGGTTAAAGCCTCTGCCTTTGGCTCAGGTCATGATCCCAGGGTCCTGGGATCGAGCCCCACATTGGGCTCTCTGCTCAGTGGGGAGCCTGCTTCCTCCTCTCTCTCTCTCTCTCTGCCTGCCTCTCTGCCTACTTGTGGTCTCTGTCTGTCAAATAAATAAATAAAATCTTAATAAACAATAAAAAATAAAGAAATGTGGATGCAAATATGGGAAGACACCTGGCTGGGGAGTTGGCAAGAGACAAGCAGCTGCTATTTTTTTCATTATAAACCTTTGAGCATATTGTATTATTTAGGACTATATTAGGCGGCAAGGGACAAGAGTAATAACATGTACACAGAAAACAATTGCTTAAATGTGACAAAGTGTATTCCTTGCTCAGGTGAGAGTTCACAGGGCAATGCCGAGTTCCGGAACAGCAGCTCCATTCTGTGAAAACCCAGCAGACAGTTCATCCCAGCTCACCGTCCTAAGGAAGCAGTCATAGTCATGGCCCAAAGCCACCCTCCTCTCAGTGACACGGGGAAGGGACTAAGGAGAAAGCACATCAGACCGGGCCTTGTGGTCTCTTTAGGAAAGCTTCATGACAAGCCAAACAGCCCTTGTATTCCTATCCTAGTGGCCAGAATTTTTCCCACCCCTGCTTTTAGCTGCAAGGGAAGCTTGGAAGCATAGTGCATATTTGGGATAGCCTTATGTCCAGCTAACAGATTTCCTACCTTGGAAGAATGGGAGATCGGATATAGGATCAATAGCACTACTGGACTTTTGGGCTACTTTAAGATTCAGATGCTTTTGGGCGCCTGGGTGGCTCAGTGGGTTAAAGCCTCTGCCTTCAGCTCAGGTCATGATCCCAGGATCCTGGGATAGAGCCCCACATCGGGCTCTCTGCTCAGTGGGGAGCCTGCTTCCTCCTTTCTCTCTCTGCCTGCCTCTCTTCCTCCTCTCTCTCTCTGTCTGCCTTTCTGCCTACTTGTGAGCTCTGTCTGTCAAATTAAAAAAAAAAAATCTTAAAAAAAAAGATTTAAATGCTTTAATCAAATAAAACCTAAATGCAAACCAAATAGAATACCAGGTGTTCTGTGGTGGCGAGGAAGTCAATTTCTAGGGTCAGAGGCTGGGGGTTGAGTCCTGTAGGATCCCCTTCATAACTCCATTTCCTTATGTGAGATGGCGATTGAAGGAGTTGATAACTAAAACATGCTTACGATCGTAGATGGTGTGTGGTAAGCACTCATTCGGGTTGTGTTTGTGTGGTGGGGGTGGTCATAAACCTTTTGCAATTATTAAAATACATAAGTGCCTAAATCTCAGCTATCTGATGGAGAACAATCAATGGTAGGGACAAATTAAGGAGTACAAGGACATCTCCGGGAAACATTTTGAGAATCCTTCAGGGAATAGAACACTTTTTTAAAATTTTATTTTAAGATTTTATTTATTTGTTTGAGAGAGAAGGAGTGAGAGACAGCATGAGCAAGGAGAAGGTCAGACGGAGACGCAGACTCCCCACAGAGCTGGGAGCCTGATGTGGGACTCGATCCTGGGACTCTGGGATCATGACCTGAGCTGAAGGCAGTCGCTTAACCAACTGATCCACCCAGGCGCCCAGAATAGAACACATTTTAATAAATAAATTTAATAAATAAACTTAATAATATTCAAGAAAATACTATGTACATGAAATGAGAAATTAATGCTGAAAAGGGGGCAATGAGACAGTATCAGATACAACTAACATGACTAACATACAACCTCAGATTCTCTGGGCCACACTGATGTCACAGACACACAATGGCCTCTGGGGTCTCAGCCCACCTAATATCCCAGGAACGGAGGCCAATCCGTTACTTCCTGTATTTCTGGCTCTTGCCACCACTTCTGGAAATGGCATACTAGGGGCGCCTGGGTGGCTCAGTGGGTTAAAGCCTCTGCCTTCAGCTCAGGGCATGATCCCAGGGTTCTGGGATCGAGCCCTGCATCAGGCTCTCTGCTCGGCAGGGAGTCTGCTTTCCCCTCTCTCTCTCTGCCTGCCTCTCTGCCTACTTGTGATCTCTGTCTGTCAAATAAATAAATAAAAATCATAAAAAAAAAAAAAGAAAAGAAAAGAAATGGTGTATGTTCTAGCTTCCCCCAGAAGGGATGGATGAGAGTACTAACAGCTGGGGGTGGTGAATTCACTCCCATGGGGCAAACTTCTGACCAGTGAGTGATAAGAGCCAGGAGGAAGCTTAGACCACCAGATAGGAAAAGAGATAAGTACACCAATTTTCTGGGGTTTTTTAATGTAAAAAAGTTAACAGTCGTGTTTTAAGTTTTATGTATTAAAAATAGAAACATTATTCAAATCTCCAAAATTAATCAGTAGAAAAGAGCTGAAAAAGACAAGGGGCACCCAGATGGCCTGGTCGGTTAAGCCTCTGCCTTCAGCTAAGGTCATGATCTCAGGGTCCTGGGATCAAGTCCCACAACCTGCTTCCTGCTCAGCAGGGAGCCTGCTTCTCCCTCTCCCTCTGCCCCTTTCCCTGCTCGTGCTCTCTATTTCTGTCAAATAAGTAAATAAAATTTTTTTTAAAATCTTAAAAAGAATTTAAAAAGTACTTGACAGAAATCAGCAGTTGTTTGGCTAATAACAAGCTAGTAAGGAGGCAATCGCTTTGCTCTGAAGTTGCTACACTAAATATGTGATCTAAAGTTATCATGGTAAATGCTGGAAACTAACGCCTCAAATATGTGATTGGCAATCCCTCCTAAGTGGGTAAGAGAAGAAGAAACATAATTTTCATATTATGTTATTTTATACTGTTAAAAATTAACCATGTTCAAATACTATGTGTAGCTTCAGATACAATTACTTTTTAATTGTGGAAGAACATATACAGACTCTCACACTGGTTGTGAGAAGGGTTTTGCCTTGTTCTTGTTTCACATTATATACCTTGGGGTTGTTGTAATGTTTTTGTGGGTCACACGTGACACTTACAAATAAAGTCTTTGGGGGAGAGAAACTGATATTATCAATTCACACCATGCCTGGCATGCAGTGAGCCTACAGTCGGTGACTTCTTTCCCTCATCTGAAGCAGTGGAGCCCAGGAGTTATGGATTCAACGACATGGTGTACGTAAACCATTGACTACAGGGTTTGGCACTGCCCAGTAAGCACTGATTACTCCTGTCATCTTGATATTGACGATCTTCAAGTTTCTAGTCCTCAATTTGCTAAATCGCATCCCACCTGAAACAAGTGAATTGCACAAACCAATCTAAAAAGATTCCCTCTTTCAATCAGCTCAGGGTCCAAAGATTTTCCAGAGACTTTACGGCAAACGCTGGTTTCCGCCTCCCCTTGTAATGAGATTCTGAGCATCAGCATCCTCGTCTGAGAACTGAAGATAGTAACAAGACCTAGCTCCGAGATTATAAATGCAATAATGCATTTAATGCGTAAAGCAAAGCTTCGATAGGTGAAAGCTACAAAGCCATTGCTTTTGTTACAAAGAGCCACAAAGCTGACCAACTAACATCTTGAATGAAGAAAGGGAGAGATGTCTCCACAAGCACTCAGGCCAAAGACAGGTTATCTTGAGACCCTCTGCAATCGGAGAGGCATTCGTTGGCCAAACTCCCCAAGGCTGCAGTCATCACTAGGATCTGCTGCCTCCCTGTGGAATTTTATAGACACAGTCATGAGACAGACCGAGCTTCTGGGCCAGAATTTCACTGCCAAGCCAAACTCAGAAAGATATCCTGGGCTTCCTAATTTATCTGTTTGTGAATCATTAATATTCAAGTCCTTATGCAACTATAACCTTCTCAAGGAGTCTTACGCAGGCTACTCTATTTAATAGAGCAACTTACAGCTCACCTGCTCCAATTCCTTCCACACCTCTCCAGCCCCTCCCTCTTCCATTGCCTCTATAGCCTCCTAATATACTATATAACTCACATTTGGTTCCAAGTGCCTAAAACAGTGCCTGATGCATATAAGGAACTCAGTATTTCTTGAACGAATGAATGAGTGAATGAATGAATGAATGAATGCTTTCTTCTTTAACATGACTTGAAATACTTGGGAAACTTGAGGACATGGGGTTTGGTGGCGGTGGTGTTTCTGAACTGCATAAATGCACGGAAGGCCACAGTCCATGCTACCAAGTGTTGCCCTCCTAGTTCAATTCAGACCCTGTAACATGAATCATTTCAGGAACATGATCTCTGATGTCCAGAGAACCCAAGCAAACACGTCTGGTATTCAATCAGCAATTGAAAAGCCAGTGGCACTTATGTGACTTCAGCCTGCTCTGTCCTAAGCAAATTGCTATGTGTGGGTGTGCACACGTGTGACTCACACAGGATTTTGAAGATGTAACACCTGTGGAAGGAAGAACTAGTTTCCTTTCTGATGATTAGGGGGTGAAAAAGGAATTCGATGAATCTTCAGGACTTTGATTTTATACTTTCAGCCAATGTGAAAAACATTGTAATGCCAGGTTTTTAAAAGCACAACCCAAAATGGGATGGGCAAATCTGAGTGAGATCTGAGTCCCTTTCTAACCTAATTTAAGGAGGGTCCTGGATGTCTATAATGCAAGTCTTCAAACTTAGAGCTGTGTTCAAATCACCCCCCTCCACCTTGAAACCTCACTTTAAACCCACTGAGCCTCAACATTTTCATCCATCAAATGGGTATTATCTCTTAATTTGAGAATTAAGTGAGACAGTGAATTTATAATTCAACACTTTGGTGTCCCTCCAAACCCCCAAATTCACTCCTTGAGTCACTTTCCTTTAAAAAAATTTCAGCTTAAGTCCTACTTCATATCTACACTGTGAATCCAGGAACCAGTCTTCTGGCAGAGGATGACTTTTCCCCCAGAAGCTTCTTACTCTGATTGCCTGTTTCCTCTGAGTCACGACTTGTCTTTTGCTGCTACTTTCCTTTCTCTGCCCCATGTCAAAGGAAGTGTGCAGGATTTCATTATCCTCCCCTCTAAGAGTCTGTTAACACAGACATTTGTGTGGCCCATTCCTGATAAAAGTTGGGGATAACAGAAGGGGTTTATCTCCCAGAACAATAGTATAGTCAAGTGAACTCACCTGTTCTTAAAGTTTTATTAAGCATTCCCTCGTGTACATCTGTCACTAGACATTCTACTTCTGGATCCCTCCCCACTAGCCACACTCCCAGGCCTTACCCACTATTTCTTTCTCGAAGGTGCCTATAATCTCTTCCTAAATTTTTGTGTTTTTAGCTCTTCAGCTCCCACCTGAAATTAACATTGCAGCTACTTCTGCATTTCCAAAAGCCCGCTAAGAGGCTCTTCCTAGGAGGGGTCATCTCACAAAGGGCTTTCACACTTCAGGATGGCAGAGCCACAAAATCGAAGACATACACCCTTTCTCTAAAAAGATTTTAAACAATCTCAGGTCTGGCACACCCTTTCCTTTGCTCTCTATGTGAGGAAGGAAGAGGTAGAAATATTTGTCCCTACAATGATATAACTTAACGCTAGTTCCATCAGAAGAAGCATTTTTAGTTGTTGTTGTATCAGAGGTGTCATCCTAACTTTTTTCCCTGTGCACATTGCCTGGCACATAGTACATGCTCACTAAACAGGAACCCTTATTACAATGCTCTTCTCCAAGGGACACTTTTGCAGTTCTGACAGAGGAATGCAGAAAGGAAAGCCATGCAAGGTCCTCACCTGAGGCAGGGAAAAGAGACGGTGTCTTGGTTGGGTTCCCCCAAAACAGGACCTGAGATGAGGGCTCGGGTGCAGGGGTTTCCTGGGGGATCCAGGAAGCCAAGGAAGGGAACAGGGAGAGTGAGATAAAAAAGGGAGAAAAGCTAATAAGGGGTATAGAGTCCATAGCCACAGAATATTACCGTAGGCAAAGGGATCAATAGTACTAGGGAACCTTGGCGGAACCAGGACAGGGAGACTGGGGCCATTTTCCCACTGACTCCTGACCCTGGTTGGTCGGGGTTTACTTTTGGGGTATATTAACCCCCTTCCCACCCTGCAGTTCCAGATTTGTCTTGCTGGAAGAGGAGCCACTTCCATGGTGTTGGAGAAGGTTCTAAGGGAGAGAGTAGAGCATTTCTGGTGCTTGAATTAGGCTCTGTTGCACAGAGGATGCTTCCCCACCCCCCACCCCCACCCCCCACCGCAGATGAACACACAGCAGGGCTGCGGGACAGTGAAGCAGGCTGAGAACAGCGTCTGTGCTCAGGGGGAAACAGAAGCGCTGAGCCTTAGTCCTGATGTGGCTCCTAAGTATTGTCTGACTTCGAGTAAGAACTTGAGTCTTCTGTGCCTCTAGTCATTTCTTCCCTACTCTGGAGAAGGGGAAGGAGACACCTTCATTGTGAGCACATACTGTGTGCTAGACAAATCCCCTGAAATCCTCAAGGATGATCTCTATCTTCACAAGTACCCAAGGAAGTACTTTTTCTGTCCACACACAGGAACGCTAAGACCAAGAGAGCAAAATGTATATGCCCAAGGTCACTCAGCTACCAATGGAAATATTGAACTTTGAGTCCAGGCCTTTAAAACTACCAAGTCTTGGCTTCTCCATCACAAAAGATGAAATGGGGAAAACAACCCCAGTCCAATAATAAAGGGCAACTCTGCTTGCAAAACCCTGACAAGCAAAGGTCCTCCCAAAATGGTTAAAGTCTTGTTGTTGTGCTCAGTAAACCCTGCCCGCCCTTCCTGAGAATTGGGGGTCAGGGAGGCTAGGAATTGGGTAACTCATGTGCTAAGCCTTGGGCAGCTCCACATTTATCTTGCTTGGCTCTACACACACACACACACACACACACACACCCCTAGACATCAGCTTCCCCTTTGCAATCCAGCGGAGTGAGCTTCACTAGGTGCAGAATTTGCAATTCCCTCCTGTGTCTGTGACTTGATAGACCACCAGACACCTCCTGCTGGACCAGACCTTGAACTGGTAGAACTCATTTTATTTGGATGTTTCTCTGTTTGTCTGTTAACTTTCCTATTTCAAGGGATTATTTTTATGAGTCATTTGCTGGCATTTCTTCTCCTAAGTCATCTGATTTCCATTTAGCTTCTGTTCCAGCTTCAAGATACTTTTTCTTTTACAGTCATTTTAGCTTGGACTTAATTGGTCTGCCACAGGCTCTCACCGAACACTTGCGTTTCTGCTGGTTTTATGGGTGCTGGAGTTTTGAGATTCATTTGGCTGGGCCAGGTCCCTATTTTCTTGCGCACTTTCTTGCTCTTGACTCCCTTTTCCGCTATTGTTTTGCAACCAACGAACTTTAAACCTTCATGGCTATTTCACTTGGCTTGGTTTTTCCTTGCTGACTTTTACTGTTTTCTGAGTGTTTATTTCTCATTTATTTTTCAATATATTCTGTTTGCTCTACTCCTGCTTTTGGACACAGCGGAGGAGTGATAGCTTTTCAGCCTCCTGGTAAGAGGTCCTACAGGTTAAGTGACCGTGTGTCCTCATTTGTCTTGGACAGTCCTGGTTTGGCCCGCTGTTCTGGTATCCCATCCAAGTATCCTTTTGGAAATGTCCCAGTTCCAGTGGGGGGATGAATTTCTATGGCTGTCCTATCTACAAGTGTGTTTGTTCCGCTTCCCTCAGCTGACCAGGGTTGCATCTACTTGTGTCCCATTGGTCCTGGGGCAGAAGACACATCCCATCATATGTTATTCTCTGTGGGCTTACCTACAGTCTGAGACGATTTCCCCTTCTTTTCTATCAGGGAAAAGCTGTTGATTGACTTTGTATTTCTGTTGAAACCTGTGATTGGACATCCACGCAATCGGACATCTAAGAAAACGTCCATAAGAAAGGGTGGTCACTGATTGCAGAAGGGAAGTGGAAAAAGGGAGAGAAAGGTACAGCATTATTCTTTTGATGTTTTTCGACTAGTGTTGGGACATGAACGCTGCAGTGTCCTAAGCTGTTTCAGTATTTTCCATGAAAATAGGAAATCCCAGGGGCACCTGGTGGCTCAGGCAGTTAAGAATTTGACTCTTGATTTTGGCTCAGGGCATGATCTCAGGGTCATGGGATGGAGCCCTGCGTTGGGCTCCGTGCTCAGTGGGGAGCCTGCTGGAGATTTTTTTTTTTCACTCTCCATCTGCCCCTCCCCCTGCTTGTGTGTTCTCTCTCTGGAATAAATAAATAAATCTTGAAAGAAGGAAAGAAAGGAAGGAAGGAAGAAAGGGAGAAAGAGAAAGAAAGAAGATAGGAAATCCCAGAGTCCCTCCTTCTACTCATGTATTTGCAAGGGCTTTGGATGGTTGACATGGACTTGTATCCTTGCTTCATTCTATACCAAGGGTCCAATCTCGGACAAATTACTAAAGCTTCTGGCCTTCTTCCTACCACTTGTGAAGATAACAAATATTTGATCTTTAGAATGTCGTGAGGATTAAATCAGATAATGTATGTGTAAGTGGAACTGGGGGTAGAAGAAGTGGTTGTACAACATTGTGAATGCACTCAATGTCACTGAATTGCAAACTCCAAAACAGTTAATTTTATGTTATGTCTAGTCCAACCGAATAAAAAATGAATTAAAAAAAACAATGTATGTGAAAAGTTCTAGCGCACAGCAGGTGCTCAGGGCCCTTTATCGTTAGGAAAGGGTCAAGGGGCATCTCTGATCGTGCTGGGGGTGGTGCGAGAGCTGACTGTTGCAAGGTCAGGCTTGTGTTCCCTGGCTGAGCACCGCACAGCTCCAGCCGCTGCCATTCGCGTTGTCCCACCAGTGAGTGGTGCCCCCTGTTGGCGTGCGGGACCCCGGCCCTCAGTTGACCAGTTTGGACGTTTTGCGTCAGAATATGTGCTGGGTGAACTCATTAAAATGACGGAGGCACGGATCCCACTTCTGGAGAAAAATTCAGTAATTCTGCGGTGGGGCTCTGGATTTTTGCTCTTTATCAACCTCGCTGGGTGAATCTTCTGCATAGGAGAATCATCAACTCAGAATCTTCCATCACCCTGTAATCTTTTCCTCTGAACCGTATTCTTCAGTGATCACAGTAACCCTTGTCAGCTGGTTCTTTTTTTGTTTGTTTTAAGATTTTATTTATTTATTTGACAGACAGAGATCGCAAGTAGGCAGAAAGGCAGGCAGAGAGAGAGGGGGAAGCAGGCTCCCCGCTGAGCAGAAAGCCCAACTCAGGGCTTGATCCCAGGATCCTGAGATCATGCCCTGAGCCGAAGACAGAGGCTTTAACCCCCTGAGGCACCCAGGCACCCCTCCACTGGTTCTTTAAACAGGATGCCATCGAATGCCTTAAATTTGCACAATTAATCCAAGCGCTTTATCCTCGCTCAGTCCTCACAGGCATTCTCTCTACTTGGCTGGGCAAGACTGATAGTTCTCATTTTCCCTACATGGAACCCGAAGTGGGCTTTCCTCCGTGGGCATGCAGCTCTCTAAGGGTGAGACAAGAACTGGATTCCCAACTTCCGACATTCAAGTACTCAGACCTTCCTCTGGAAATGAAATCACACCGATCCTTGTTCCCCATTCACTTTTTCTTTTTGTTTCTGCCTCTTGGAGATTTTTTTCCCCTTTATTCATTCTAGTCCTCCTTTCTTTTTTGTTTGTCCTTGAAGTGTTGGCTTCTTCCTCAAATATCACCATTATTCGTCTCCCTTGATAATACTTTTTTTCTCACTCTAACAGAGCAGAGGGGGCGGTTATATGAGCAACTATACAACTTTACAGCGAAAGCATATGCAGTTGTTGAGAGGAGCGAGAAGGGAAAGGGCTTCCTAACGCAGTGAGACATGTGAAAAGCAGGTCCCGGAGGAGCACACATGTGCCTGTGAACGAAGTTATGAAAGCACGTTTATATACTCATACAAAAGACACAAAGCCAACTTTTACCCGTGAAGCACCCCTCTGGGTAGGGTGAACAACCATCCCAGTATGCCTGTTCCTGGGAAACAAAAGTTTTGGTTTTTAAAAATTGGGAAAGTCTCAGGCAGGTGGGGACAGGTGGGCCACCTTGCCTCTGAGCAGCGATGGGATTTGGAGGTGAGGCAGGTGAGAGATGACAGGTGCAGAACTGCGGCCTCCTGCTCTTTTCCTTAAACAACCTCTGCAAACTCCAGGGAGTCCTGGTAGCTGTGCACATGGCTTTGAATCCAACTGCCTACGTTACCGCAGAGCTTAGATGCAGGGAGAATCTTACCGGGGGCAATTCCCGACTCAGCATCCGTTGCCCCATCTGCTAAAAACTGGGGAAGTAATAATAACCATCTCCACAGAAATCAGAGGACTGAATAAATGAATACATTTGGAAGGCTTTTTGGTGCATAGCAGGTACCCCAAAATGCTAAGTGTTACCCCATATCTGCTCTATTTGAATCTTCTCAGGGTGATATTTATTAATGGCTTTATTTAAATTGTGGTTGCATTTTTTTTTAAATTTCAGAGAAATAAGCCTTAAGAAAAAAAAAAAAAGAAAAAGAAAAAGAAAAAGAAAAACGCTCTGATATCCTGGCACCATTCTTTTGTCTATGCTGTAACTGTATCTGGGTGTGTGATTCTGTGTGTATCATCTTCTAAATATTTTCCACAGCTGTTCTTTTTTATTCTGTTATTAAATAAATATGTTTGACTTCGGTCTATCTCCATGCTCAAAATATAAAGCAGAGCCTCTCTTTTGTCACATGAAGGAGTGGGGCCAGTACTCCACATTCTCCCTATTTGCTTATTTAAACAATGTTTGTTTCCTTCTTTATCCATTGGTATGGGATGTTTGGCCAAAGCAAGCAAATGTCACTTTATTTAATGGCCAGCTGGGGCACTCTGTCCTAAAAACTGTAGCTCACCCAGAGGTGATTTGAGCAAGACCCACAATGGAAGACAACTAACTCATTCATGCCTCAGGGTCGTGTTTATCTTTCCATCGTCAGAAAAAGTCCTGTTTGCTTGACCGGAGGTCCTTGGGTTAAGCCTATTAGAAAGGATGACGGCTTGATCATCACAGATCTGTGAGAAATTATAGTCTTGGGCTTCCTCAAATATTCCTGCTTCCAAATCTCCCAGTTTTCAGTGGGAGGAGGGATTTAAATTTAGGGAAGTTTAGTTATTTATTCAAGCTAACAAATATTTATTCTTTACAATGGGACTGCCAACAGAACTTTAATTCATGAGTTTGCTAGTCCTTTGTGTGTTGTGTTTAAGGCACAACCTGTTACAAACATAACTGCTCTTAAAAAAACAAGTTTGGAGGTTTTTTTTTTGGCTGACGCGAATGCCACCTGTGCAAATTTCACCAATTTTTTTTTCTTTTCATTAACTTATTTGTAACTGCTGTTAGCAGAGGGCAATAGAGCTGAATGGCCAAGAATTCAGACTCTGGCCACCAACTCCTGAAATCATCCTTTGGCCTGACAACATTAGGCAAATTCTATCACCTTTCTGTTGTGTGGTTGCCTCATTTGTAACAACAGTGATATTTTCTTTCACAGGGGCTTTGTAAATAATAAATGGTGTAATAAATGTAAATGGCTTAAAACTTGGCCAGGCACACAGTGAACACGAAAATACTAACTTCTGCTTGTGCGTGTGTGTATTTACACCACGGGGAGAGGGGATTTTGAAGCTCTCTGCAGCAGTGATAGGCAATTGGGTAGCCATCAGTGTTTAGGGTGACCCAGCTCCCTTACTCCCTTCTTCTGGTAAGGACCTCATTCAATCTGGGGATTGCCTCTGGTGGACCTGCCCACCCCAGCACCCTGGGCACAAGGGAGCTCACTGGCCTATGAGTGACCAATCAAGTCCTTCCCCTGGATTTGACAAATAGAGGCTTTGATAATGATGATGACAGCAATGTTTACAACAGCCAGTCCTAAAGAGCACTTGCTATGTGCAAGTTGGTTGGCCAACATCTAATTGTTATGCTCTTTTTTGATAACATTTAAAAGTCCTTGGAAGTGTCTCCTAACTATGCCGTTGATGTCACAATTTCAAACATTTGTTTTTATTGTCCCCATGTATGCATATTTTGACCTCTCTGAATTCTTTTTTTATCATTATGTTAGTCACCATATAGTACATTATTAGTTTTTGATGTAGTGTTCCTTGATTCATTGTTGCATAGAACACCCAGTGCTCCATGCAATACGTGCCCTCCTTAATACCCATCACTGGGCTAACCCATCCCCCCAACTCTCTCCCCTCTAAAACCCTCAGTTTGTTTCCTGGAGTCCATAGTCTGTCATGGTTCATCTCCCGCTCTGATTACCCACCCCCCTTCATTTTTCTCCTAATTCTTATGAAATTATAGCTTTGAAGAATATGGGGACTCCAATTAAAACTGCTAGAATAAGTTAAACAGTGTAGACCAAGGTTTTGTTAAAATAAACACAATTAATGAAAAATTTGCTTTGGAAAATATATGTTTTATGTAGTTTCTCAGACCTCTATTCCTTGAGGGGGAAAACAATTAAGATGTTAAAGAAGGGGGTGTCTGGGTGGCTCAGTTTTTCAAGCATCTGCCTTTGGCTTGGGTCATGATTTTGGGGCACTTACTATAGGATAAGTGTATTAGAATGTATATGTTTTTTTCACAGGCACAATCTATTACAAACATAATTGTGTTCTCAAACAAACAGCTGCTATTTATCAAGGAATTCCTGTGTTCCAGACCCCCTACATTAGTTATTCATGGGAACCCTCATAATAATGCAACAAATCAGGATTTAATTCCCCCACTTCATAGATAAGAAACCGATGTCTTCAACAATGTGTTGATTCTCTAAGATTAAGCAGCTTCTTTAGGGAAGTGAGATTTGAAGTCAGATACTTTTAGATTCCCAAGCTGATGCTTTTCTTTTCTTTTTCTTTCTTTCTTCTTCTTTTTTTTTTTTTTTAAAGATTTATTTACCTATTTGGGAGAGAGAGTGCACAAGTGGGTGGGGCAGATGGAGAGGGAGAGAGAATCCCAAGCAGACTTGGAGGCCAACACAGGGCTTAATCTCACAACCCTGAAACCACAACCTGATCTGAAACCAAGAGTCAGTCGCTCAGCCAACTGCACCACTCAAGCACCGCCACCCCACAAGCCAATGCTTTTCCCACTCATTATCCTTTCTTTCATGGAGCAATGAACAAGACAATGTATTTTAAGGTACATCAGGATTTCTCAATTGGTGGTATCGACATTTGGGACCAGATCATTCTTTTTTTGTGAGGGATTTCCTGTGCATGGAGGATGTCTAGCAGCATCCCTGGGCTCCACCTACTAAATGCTAGTATCATCCTCCAGTTAGGACAATCAAAGATGTTTCCAGACATTGTCAAACTCCCCTGGAGGAGAGAAATCATCCCTGGTTAAGAACCATGTACTCAGTCACACTCCCCATTATTCAGAGGGAAAATGATCGATCTGTTTTGAGTTTTCATAAAGACAGACTGACTGTAAAGGGATTTCCCAAACAAAGCCTGCTGGAAGGGTCCATGATTATGTCGACATGAACTAAGTAGATGCAGATATTGGAGATTTGATGATAACTGGTGTGCAGACAGCTCAGTGAGGTAATTTAGACTTCAGAGTGACTTCCTGCCAACTTTGCCCTTCACTCACTGCCCTGCCTCTGGGATATTAGCACAAACGAATAAGGGCGATGTCATATTTACACAAGGAGAGATAACACAAAGGATAGCCTGCTCCTTCAAAAACACAAAATCAAGTGAGATAAAAATTCAGAAAAGCAGTCAGGCAGTTAACAACTGTTTAGAAATGCCAGCTCCATGATGGTCATTGTTCTAAACCCGGGAGATACCACAGGCAGAAAAGAGACAATAGAGTCCTTCAGAGAGTTTGAAGTCTAGTGAGGAAGACAGGCATTAGCAAAAAAATTACACACGTGATTAATTCAGTAATTACACATAGGCTTGGAGCTGCAAAAGATTCGTCCTTATTATGCTTTTGGATGCCGGGTCAAAAAGCACATGATCTCTGTTTATGCTGGTTAACAAGCTACTATCCCTGAGCTCCCCTTCCACTTCTCTATAGTCAATCTTCTGGTTATGCACAAACTACATTTCCCAGATGCCTTTGCCTAGTGGTTTCCTGTTAAATCCTATTCACAGAAAGCAGAGAGGGAACTTAGAAGGCAGGAGGAAATGAGAAGCAGATAGAAGGTCCTGGAGAAGGGACTTCCTTCTCCCTGTTTGCTTAAAGTTCTTGTCAAAGTTGCCCCAGCAGTACCCTTCAGCCCAGAGCGGCAGCTGGTTCCAGCCTCCAAGGCTTTCTGGTATTCCTAGGACCAGCCTGGTGCCCTCCAGAGCAGCTGGCGGTGGCCAGGTTGTGCCCCTTCGCACAGCTCTGCAGAATTCCTCCTATGCTGTTCTGTTCTTTAAACCTCCCAGCATCTCGCACTAATACCCTTCACTCAATCTTCTCTGTTAGAACACCTCATGTGTTGTGTTTTCCTGACTGAACCCTCCCTGACACATGATTTGGAGTAAAGCTTCTACAAAGCAGAAACACAACAAGGCTTCCTGCTGACCAAGGCAAGGACATGAGGAATCTTCCCTATTTCAGAGGGTGACTTCAGAAGATGGAATCAGTGGAAAATAGAAACACATGTCTGAGGACAGAGAAGTGAACAAGACCAAGTCCCTGCTGCCCACAGAGCTCATGATCTAGTGGGAGGAGCTAGACAGTAAATGAATAAGTCACCAGTAAGTCACACAGTTTGGCAGGGCATATTAGTTTCCTAGGGCTGCTGTGACAAAGTACCACAGGCTGGGGGGCTTACAACAGCAGAAATGTATTCTCTCACAGTTCTGGAGATCAGAAGTCCAAAATCATGGCCATGCTCCCTACGAAGGCTCTGCAGATGGATCCTTCCTTTGCCTCTTCCAACTTCTGGTGGTGCCAGGCTTTCCTCAGCTTGGGGTCCCGTAACTCCAATATGTCCCACCACCTCATCCTCTCTGTGTGTCTCCTCTTGTAAGAACACTCGTCACCGGACTCAGAACCCACCTGGAGCTTCTATGATGATTGAGCATCTAGGATGATCTCAAGATCCTTACCTTAATTATATTTATAAGAATGCTCTCTCTGGGACACCAGGATAGCTCAGTCGGTTAAGCCTCCAACTCTTGGTATCAGCTCAGGTCTTGATCTCAGGGTCCTGCCCCAAGCTCCCAGTCTCTCCTTCCTCCTTCTGCTTCAGGGTCACCCCTGACAGTCTGGAAACCCGCTCAGCCAGTGTTGAAGCCCAGACCCAAAGTGTGAGGAGCCTACACTCCTGAAGTCTGGAGCCAGTTGGATACACATTCCACATCACCCAAGTGGACATTCTGGAAAGTGTTTATACACCTCTGTCTCTTCCCAGAGGAATGTAAGCACCGAGAGAGCAGGAAGTTTTTCTGACTTCACACACCCTGTTATTCTCCTCTGACTGACTCTTGTGTGCATTGGTTATTTCGGTGACTCTTCATAACTCATGGGTTCAAATCACCATTTTATGAGAAATCATCTCGATTCTATTTAACCTTGGCTCTTCTTCAATATCTGGAAAGGGCTATCTACTACACTTTATTCTGGAAACATAAATTAGAATTTCAAGGTAAGTTGTCAATAATTATACCTCGTCCTAATGTTTATCAAAACAATACAGAGAAAAGTAGAAGACTAATGCTATTTTTATTTTATTGATTTCCTTTACATATGAAGTCCAAGGCTAATTTCAAAAATTCCCATATTACTGATGAAGAACTGGAGCCCTAGACCGTTTGTTAAATCCTCAACATCATACCCCGAGATCATCGCCAAGAAGTGAAATTTAAAATCACTCCTTTCTGATTCCCCAATCAATGCCCTTTTTGCTCTATTACATTTGTTTTCCCTGAGTCATAAAACAGAACTTGGGACAAGACTGACCCTCCTGTAAAGCCACTGATTAATTCACGGGGGGATGGATTCCTTTCGTTAAAGTCTGTTTTTCCTGGATTAAATAGTGGATGGGACTCCTGTTTATTAAACATCTACCTCAGTGTTATTTGATTTTCCTCATAATCACGTAATGGAAGATGTAATCTTTAAATCCTTAGAATGATCTGGAAGCCCTTGATTTGACATACAAGCACTTTCTTTCTGCTGATCATCTAAGACGGCTGGTACGTAAAAATTGACCTCATCAAAGATCACAGTTCAGTCACCTTGGATCAAATCAGACCTAGTTCTGATAATGGCAAAGGCTTTATCAGGCCACTTCTAGGAAGTCAGGTAAGGAGAATGCAGCCAGGTAAGGGAACGCTGGCAGTCGTTTCATGATTCCAAGTAAATTCACTCATCCAGATTACATTTGCTTGTATTTTTACTCATGGCTTTGTTGCTGATTCTGATCTCCTCATCCAAAGTAACATCTGTAGGCCCCAGGCATTCTGCCTGGGATTTTTACCCATCTTAACCTATCCCCACAACCGTCTGGTGAATATGTACCATTCAAATCCTCATTTAGGGGCACCTGGGTGGCTCAGTCGGTTAAGCGACTGCCTTCTGCTCGGGTCATGATTTGAGGGTCCTGGAATGGAGTCCTGCATCGGGTTCCCTGCTCCTCGGGGAGCCTGGTTCTCCCTTCCCTCTGCCCCTCCCCCTTCTTATGCTCTTCCCTATCTCTCTCTCTCTCAAATAAATTTAAAAAAAATTAAACTAAATAAATAAGTAAATGAATAAATTAAATCCTCATTTAATGACAGTATCATGGGAAATCTTAACTGTTTAGAGGTGGGGAAAATTACAGGTCACTCTGACAATCTGAGGAAAGCTTAGTGATGCCTTGGAAACAAAAATGCATATTATCACAAGACATAAACACACACACACACACACACACACACACACACACACACACCATATACATTTTCAGGGGTGTTCACGGAAACCCCTAATTCCAAATATGAAGTTATATATGAACTTGGGTTCAGAAATCCTGAGCAGGACACTCAGGCACAGAAAGCCTCCAGCAGTCGTAACTTCCACAAGGTGCCCTAATGATTAAGGGGCTAAAGTATGTTGGGACTCACAATTCTTTAACCCCAGAGACTGCTTCAAGGCCAATACCATTTCCCGAGAAATGACATTCAGTTCAAACTCAAGCACATTTAGATTGAACTAGAAAGACACCAGTATGAAGAATGCAAGATATTAACTTGAAGGAAGAGCATCACAACAGTTAATAAAACTCCATTAACCTTGTAGAAAGTGCAATTGCCTTCTGACTCAGGAAAGACCTGGCAGTGGGAGCCCATTTGGTTGGGGCACATCCCACAGCAGGACAGTCCACTTGGCCATCGGGTATGTCCTGGCTTTGCCTGGCTGGCCAGATTGGGCACCCCTACCAGGAACAGCCCGTTCTCATGGCCCAGATCCACTCAATTCCCCCCAGCCTGAGCATCGGCTAAGTGCTGAGCTGTTTCAGTAGATACAGAATAGAAGACACTCAAGACCGTAGTTACCAATTGGCTCCAGATGAGCAAAGATGAGTCTGTTATTTTAGACTTGTCAGTTTTTATTACCTCCACATGAAATAAAGAGGGTGTGCTGTGATGGGCACTTGACCAAGAAAATGAAACCAATTTAGCTCTAATCTAGTAAGCTGCAGAGAGGCGAGGGCTCTGAGCACTTTAATTTGCTGATTTAGCCCCATAAAAAAGCTTAAATGGTAATGATGATCATTTTTTTAATGAGAAATGTTTTTAAAATCAGAGATGGTCATTTTTTCACCATTATGGAGAAAGCATTCACTCAATCGTTTTGACAGCTTGAGATTTTATGTACACCATGTTAAACTCAAACGTAACTCTAATTTGGATCTCGGGTTTTACAGGAATTTGAATAACAGAGGAATCTGGAACACTGAATTATGTTTTGGGGGAGAATTAAGTACAAGGTTGCATTTTGGAAATTTACCACCAGATGGCAGTATCTGACAAAGAGTTTTGATGGTCTCTTCGACACCCCCTCCCCCCATCTCATTAGAAGTTTTCTTTCAAAAGCCACTGCAAATAGTTGCAAAAATACAGGCAATACTCAAGCCTTACAGGTGCACACTGCAGCTGAAACCAGTTGTTTCAATCCTTTGGAAAAGTAAAATAAAATAATTATTTTGAATCCTTTCTCTAAATATCCTAAATAATGGGTTCAATCTATTTTAATAAAGCAAAACCATAATTATGAGAATAATTTATGGTAATACAAATAGTCTAAACTTGAGAATTTTTTTTAAATACTGATTTAATGGGGGAGGGACTTCCATAATTTCTTTTTTACCTTATGAATTTCCTATAACAATGTCATTAGATTTTGCTGGGTTTTTTTTTTTTTTTTTTTTTTTCAATTCAATTTGCCATTAATGTTGCCAGGCACTAAATTACAATCAGTCTGCCAGACATCTCCCCTCCCTGTAGGCACCAAGAAATAATAAACAGAGAGATAATAATCAAGGGTTAGGAGGAAGGAATTTGGAATCTTGAATCTGCCAGTTCTGGTTAGAAACCCAGTTTTAATTAACCTATAAAAGACATTTTACTATTACTCCTTTTTTTCCCATACTACTTTCTGTTTGTATGTATGTCCATTTTAAACTGTATCTCAGGAACAGTGCTCTGAGTTTATATCACACACACACACACACACACACACACACACACTTTTATTCAATAAATAAGCCAGGTACGGTGCTAGGAATTAAAGATGCAGTAGTAAAATTCCTCCACGAAGCCCACATTCTGGTGAGTGGAGGCAAACAATAAACTTATATACAAATAAGAAATGAGCTCAGAAGTGATCATTGGTACACAAAGCAAGTTAAACCGGGTAAGGAAATGCACAGGGGCAAATGAAGGTGGTCTGGCAGAATTTCTTAAGAGTTGTTGACTTTCGAGTTGAGCCCTGAATGATGAGAAGGAGAAACTCATGATATGATGTGGGGGAAGAACATTCTGTAGCGGGGGCCTGCAAATGCAAGGACACAGAGGCAGGAAAGAGCTGGGTGTAAGGAAGCAATTGCAACCAGGCCCAGGTGACTCACAAACTGAGTGGGAGAGAGGGTATCCCTGAAGACCAAGGTCAAGGAATTTGAATCTAATTGTAAGTGGGTGAGGAGTCCTTGGAGGTTTAAGGCAGGGAGTGATAGGGTCTGAGCTACTCTTTTGTAAGATTTCTCCATGAAGTGCCATTATCCTCATTTCATAGTTGAAGAAATTGAGATTTATCATGATGAAACACCTTGCTGAAGATCACCCAGCTCAGCAGGAATGAACTTGACCAAATTCTTCCTTCACGTATGCAACAAGCATCTACTAAAAGTCTACTATGAGGTCTGTGGTAATAGCTATACAGATACTAGGAGATGCTATCCATGCCTTTTAGTTTCACAAATCCAATTGAAGAATGAGGGAGATTCAGAAGAGGGCACAATTTGAATAAAAACTGGTATATACCTCAGTTGAAACAAATGACAAAGGATTAGCCAGGATGCAGCCATCAGATAATCATGTTTGGGCTCTGCCAAAGAAAACAAAGGCCGTTCAGGATTTTTAGGCATGTATTCTGTTGTACACACTCTAGAGTAGTCCCCAGTGCTAGAGCCTTGTGTGTTCCCTCTCCCTGAGCAATACGTGTCAGTGATTTTCTTCTAACCAATAGAATATGATAAAGGTCTTCAGATGTCATTTCTGTGGTTACGTTTCATGGTTTAGGAGTCTCTCTCTGGCCTTGAAGAAACAGCTATCATGATTTCTACAGTTGCAAAGAAATAATTCTGCCAACAATAGGAATCATCTTCTGAATGAATGCTTCCCCAGTTGAGTCTCAATGAGACCCCTGCCGCATCCAACAGCTGGATTGCACTAAGGCAGAGAATCCAGCTAAGCTATGCCCTCCGTTTTGACACACAGAAAGGCTGAGATAAGACTGTGTTGTCTTAGGGATGCCTGGGTGGCACACTCGGTTTTGGTTCAGGTCATGATCTCAATGTTGTGGGATGAGTCCCACATTGGGCTCCAAGCTCAGTGCAGAGTCTGCTTGAGGTTCTCTTCTCCCTCTCTCTCTGCCCCTCCCCCTGCTCTCTCTTTCTCTCTCTCTCACCCTCTAAAATAAATAAATAAAATCTTGTGTGTTGTTTTAAGCCACTTACATTGTTGTAATCTATTACAGAGCATAGAAAACTAATACATGAACCAAAGTTCAGGAAATGTCAGTTTCTTGTAGTTTCAACCCAGCCTTGTATGCGTCTCTTACAGCTTGAATATGAACCCGCAGTCCTCAGGTAGAAAGGCCCAAGTGTCACCCAACAAAAAGAAAATTCACACATATTCTAGGGAAGAGAGAGGTACCAGTGGAAAAGATTTTCCAAAAATAAATATGGAAACAAAAGAACCAAAAGCTTTTCTGCTTAAGCCTGAGCTCACTAGGACATCAAATAACATGAGCCCTCCTTTTTTTCCAGCATTATGCAATGAAAATTGTTGTTCAAATTATAGAAAATCAAAGCATGCTGGGTGGAGCACTAGTCCCCAAAGTCCTGAGTAAAGAAAGAAAGGCAAAAATACGTCACATTATATCCATTGTTGGAGATTTCCAGTGCAGATTAGCATATTAGAGGCCTGCACAAAATATACCTCATTACGTTTCTTAATCAAGAATTTCAAATGTGAAACGCCTGAGTGTCTCAGTCGGTTAAGCCTCTGCCTTGTGCTCAGGTCATGATCTGAGGATTGTGGGATCGAGTCCCACATCGGGCTCCTTGCTCAGTGGTGAGCCTGCTTCTCCCTCTGCCTACTGCTCCCCCTGCTTGTGTTCTCGCTCTTTCTCTCTCTCTCAAATAAATAAAATCTTTAAAAAAAAAAAAAGGAATTTCAAATGTGAGCCATCCTCATGCCCTCTTTACTAGGGGTGTGGTCTGCTGGCCTACACACAGAACTGTAGGGAACAAGAGCAAGAGAAGGGGTTCCACAATATGTAAGCAGAAACAAACGTCCCCATAAACTGAACGATATGTGTACTATGAAATGTGCTGGAATTTCTTTCCTCAAAAAAAAACAAATAATTGAGTCATGGTCTCCTTAGGATTATGAGAGTAAGTGGACGTAAGGTAGGTTTGGCTCCACAGAGAATTAAGTTTTTACTTATCAAGCACTAACACAAAGCCTGCTATGTCCCAGCTGCTACTCAAAATTCTTGACAAACATTAAGCATCTAAGGTGGCTACTGTTATTCTCCCCATTTTATAGATCAAAGACCATTCAATTGCTTAGTTTGCTTAGATTTATAGATCAAAGACCATTCAATTGCCCTCTGTGAACAGAGAGGCAGAGGGAGAGTCAGAGGAACAAGCAGACTTCCTGCTGAGCAGGGAGCCCCAGGCAGGGCTCAACCCAAGGACCCTGAGTTTATGACCTGAGCTGAAGTCAAGCCTTTAGGCGACTGAGCCACCCATTCACCCCTGTAACTTATTTTTTAAAAACTTAATACATTTTGAACATCTTTCTCCCCTGATATTAAGGAAAAATAAATTTTTGAAATAAAAAAAAATAAGTTGCTTCTAATCTCTAGATGTGCCACTGTCCACTAAGACAGCCACGAGCCTCATGTGGCCATTCAGTTCTTGAAATGTGGATAGTCTGAATTGAGATGCACTACGGCAAGCATCAAATACACTCAGGATTTTGAAAACTCGCTACCAAAAAAAAAAGAATGTGAAATATCTCCTTAATATTTTTTATGTTGATTACAGAAATGATATTTTGGATAAACTGGGTTGAGTAATATATTCTTTTTTTTTTTTTAAAGATTTTTTTATTTATTTATCTGACAGACAGAGATCACAAGTAGGCAGAGAGGCAGGCAGAGAGAGAGAGGAGGAAGCAGGCTCCCCACGGAGCAGAGAGCCCGATGTGGGGCTTGATCCCGGGACCCTGGGATCATGACCTGAGCCGAAGGCAGAGGCTTTAACCCACTGAGCCACCCAGGTGCCCCGAGTAATATATTCTTAAAATTAGTTTCGCTCTGTTTTTCTGGGTTAAATAATGAACCTATAATTAAATATTATTCACATATTACTGATATTCATTTCACCCGGTTTCCTTTTACTCTGCGTAGCGTGGCTACTAGAAAATTCACAATGACCAATGCAGCTCCTGTTCTCTTTCTGCCGGACAGCCAGCTCGTGACTCTCTGCACTGATGGACTCACTCATCAACGTTCATGGCACCTTCGGTTCTGGGTCTTCCTCTCAGTTCTCACTCAGCAGTTAAAAAAAAAGAATGTGGAAACAATCACCCTATTTCCTGATTTGAAATCTGCCTGTGCTGTTCTGGTAGATCCTGACCTTGAGGATCTGGAACCTTACTGTCTAGCAAACTTACTGGGAGCCTTGTGGAACCTTGAGTTCCTAACCTTGGGCCCTATCACACCAGACTCCATCTTTCCATCTCAATATCGTCTGCCAGACCAGGTACCACTTGAGGAAGAGGCGGAATGTTCTCGTGTAATCAGCGCATAGTATCTGGCTAAGGCCCCAGCCCAGAAGTACACGTGAAGGTTGGCTGTGTCACAGTGTGGGCAGGTCCAGAGCTCATTACCCTGCCCTAGGGCATTATCAGGATTTATATTTTCCTGCAATTCATGCCATTTCCTCTCCACACCCAACAAACTTCCTACAGTGCCAACAGGCGTGGGATGGCCAACCTCATCTGCTTCCTGCAACGTGTCCTCGCTTCCCAGGAGCCAGAGGCAAACAGCCCTGATATTTGCTGTGAAACGAGCTCTGGGGAGCAGACACAAAGCTCCTGGGAGCTCTGGACCCTGATTAGCATCCCATCCAGCTGCCAAGCCAGTCACCGTCTCCCTCAGACATAATACAAATAAGCACTTCCCACCCAGAGAACCCTCACAAAGGCGCACCAGCGGTTTCCAGGCAGGAGCCGGTCGCAGAATTTCTCCTACTTTCCAGTGAACTGGGAAAGAAAAACACCCCTTGATGAGTTTTCCGTAAATCAAAATGTCACCCATTGAAAGCGTAGCCCTTTATCCCTTTATTTTAAATACTAAGATGTCCTTACTTTTAGGAAATGATGCTCATAAAATATAGCATGTATGTGTGTTTAATATGTTCACTTGACAGCCTCATGTCAACCCTCAAACATGAGAAGTGTCGTAATTGGTCCAAGCGTAGCGATGCCTGGGAATCGTGGATCCAGGCTGGGGTGGACAAGCAGCTTCCATAACCTAACAGAATAAAGGCTCTATGGGTTTTCTATAACAAGGGCAAGCCCTTTCATTTCCTTAACAATATTATCAAATCCTTGCAAATAGAAATTGCCCTTTTGGGGGATTTTCCCACAGGAGGGCTAGCACAGTGCCCGGTGCAGAAAGCTTCTCGGTAAGTACATATGGTTTCACATAACGCAGTAAGAATAATTGGTGATGTTTTACAGCTCTATTTGATGGGTTGACTTTCCACCGATTCTATTTAAAATTTTAACACAGATCCCAGAAAAGGGAGCTTTAGTGCACAGACGTGTAACAATGCTGGGGCATCTGGCTGGCTCAGTTGGTAAAATGTCTGCCTTAGACTCAGGTCATGATCTTGGGGTCCGGGGGTCGAGCCCCGCCTCGGACTCTGGGCTCAGCAGCGAATCTGCTTCTCCCTCTCCCTCTGTGATCTCTCCCTCTTTGGCTCTCTCAAATTAATAAATAAATCTGAAATACAAAAGAAGTATAACAGTGCCTTTTCCGTATAACTTCTGAGTATCAGTTGGATATCAGGGTTTTTTAAAAGATTTTATTTATTTATTTGACAGAGAGAGATCACAAGTAGGCAGAGAGGCAGGCAAAGAGAGAGGAAGGGAAGCAGACTCCTGCTGAGCAGAGAGCCCAATGTGGGGCTCGATCCCAGGACCCTGAGATCATGACCTGAGCCGAAAAGCAGAGGCTTTAACCCACTTAGCCACCCAGGCACCCCGGATATCAGTTTTATACATAATTTTGAATTCCTATACTAAAACTTGTGTGTGTGTAGTAACCAAATGTAGATATAAAACATAGATATAATGACTCCTTGAGGAATTTTCAGTCTGTGTTTTTAACTCTTTACTAATTCTGATGAGACATTAACCAAATAGTTATTGAGTGCCTCAAAAGAAAACATGTTTCTGCGGGCTCTGGGATGGAGCCTGATGAGAAGTCATCCTCAGGAAGTTTACTGCCTCTATGGGGAGGGTGAATATTAACCGAGTGAAATAAGTTTTTAAGTGGAAGGATGGACTAAGTTTGAATTTAAAAAAACAAACAAACAAAAAACCTCTACACAAAGTTATATAGTTTAAAAAAAAAAAAAAGGAGGGGTGTTCAAGTGAATATCTAATTAGTTCCCAGGAGAGCACATACTGAGGGAAATAAATAAATAAATAAAAGGCATTTTGAGAGGAGAGAGAGATCTGTAAAAAAGAGGCAGTAAAGATTAGCAAATGTCTACGTTCGCATCTTGTGGCTCTCTGGATGAAAATTTGCTGGGAGGTATGCAGAGTTATTTTGAGATTTCAGTTTTGAAATCCTGAGTGGATGAAAAGGTCTGCCCAGATTTGGGTGGATACATCTGTGCAAATATTAGGAAGAAGAGATTGGGGCAAACCCACTACTAATGACTGTCCCTTGCAGTAAGTGGCAGTGGTGGTTACTTCTCTGCACTCCAGGAAAAGAGACAAACCCCCTTAAG
Source organism: Enhydra lutris kenyoni (assembly GCF_002288905.1). NCBI lineage: Eukaryota > Metazoa > Chordata > Mammalia > Carnivora > Mustelidae > Enhydra > Enhydra lutris. The sequence continues at coordinate 26,220,728 of NW_019154094.1, read as the reverse complement.
CCATCTTGAGCCACCACTTTATTCCCCCCCCCCCCCCGGAAAAAAGCATCATTGAGAAGACTTTCATTTGGCAAGACACATCTCATCAAATTGTCAAGATATGTAAATTCATAGAGTATTTTATTTTTGGGGGTTAGTTCAATATTCCTGCGTCTACATTCAGTGACATCTGAGAAATAATGGAATGACATTGGCATCAGGTGACTTCTTGGACCTACTTAGTAACATTCATAAGAGGCTTTGATGTGCACTGGTTTCTGTCTGACAGCTGCTGGAGTTTATTTAATTAATTTGCTTCTCATCAGAATGATGGTCTAATGAAAAGAGGAGGAAGAAATAATGGATTCTTCTGTCTTGATCAAACGGGTCCTCTGCACGTAGCTGTTAGGAGTCTGAATAGCTGGGGGGGAGCTTTGTTTTATCTACTTATTTTTCATCGGGGGTAGAGTGGGTACCATATTACTCAGCATCTTGTCGTTTTCTATTTTCCTGAAACAAACCACCTAGTAAATAAACCAGGAAAAGTGAATATGCAAATGCTGGAGGCTGAGTAGGGCAGAATGGGAGTGGCTGGTGAGAAGGACCTTTGTGAGCCTGGGTGGTCCGCGAGCTGTGGCATAGCTCCATGGTTTTGCCTCATGCTAGCTGTGCTATACTAGACCCAGAATCTTTCTGGGCCTCAGTTTGCTCATTTATAACATGGGTTTAAAAATTACATCTTCTTCCTAGACTTATTATGAGGAGTAAATAATATATATATATAGTTTTGGTGGGGGAGGGCAGAGGGAGAGAGAGAAAATTAAGCAGGCTCCACACCCAGGGGCTCGATCTCACAAAGCTGAGATCAGGGCCTGAGCTGAAATCAAGAACTGGAAGCTTGCCCTACTGGGGAACGGTTCACTCAAGAAAGATATTTTCTGTTACCTCTTTGAAAGTCTGGCCAGCCGCTGGTCCAGCATCGCACCTTCATTTTACAAGTGAAGAAAATGAGTGCATGAAGGAGAATGTTGGTGAGTCACAGGTCCCTTGGATAAACCTGGAATTCACCACAGATGAGTGTCTTGTTCCCAGTGGAAAGTTCCTTTCACTCCCCAACTGGCCACTTGCACTGGTCACCTTATACACAGAGTAAGGTGCTGGAGATTAAGATTAAGATTACTAGAGGGGCTCCTGGGTGGCTCAGTTGGTTAAGCAACTGTCTTTGGCTCAGGTCATGATCCCGGCTCCTGGGATCGAGCCTCTCATGGGGTTCCCTGCTCAGTAGGGGAGTCTGCTTTTCCCCCTCCCCCTGCTTATGCTCTCATGCTCTCTTATGCTCATGCTCTCACTCATTCTCTCTTTTTCAAATAAATAAATACAATCTTTAAAATAAATTAAGATTACTAGAGACAGGGACACCTTGGTAGCTTAGTCAGCTAAGCACCTGCCTTCAGCTCAGTTCATAATCCCAGGGTCCCGGGATCGAGCCCTGCATCGGGCTCCCTGTTCAGCAGGAAGCCTGCTTCTTCCTCTGCCTGCCGCTTGTACTCTCTTTCTCTGACAAATAAAATCTTTTAAAAAATAGATTACTAGAGACAGATTAAGGTCTGAAGGAGTTGGGTCTTTGATTTCTTAGCTTTGACTTTGTATGTCTCTCTTTTTTCTTTTTAACTTTTTATCATGAGGAATTTTGAATACGTAAAAAAACTGGCAGAAGAGTTTAATGAATGCTCATGTTCCCATCACCCGGCTCCTAAATTATTTTATTTTGTTTCATTTTATTATAAGTTTAAAGCAAATCCCATGTACCATATCACATCACCCCATAAATATAGCTATATAAATAGATCTAAATAATAAGAATTTTAAAAATTTACACTCGAGTTTTAATTTCTATTTTCAAATTTTTATTCAAATTCTGGTTTGTTAACATACCATGCAATAATGGTTTCAGGAGAATCCAGTGGTTCATCACTTACATACAACACCCAGTGCTCATCATAACAAATGCCCTCCTTAACACCATTACCCATCTAGCCCATCCCCCACCCACCTTCCTTCATCAACCCTCAGTTGGTTCTCTATTCTTAAGAGTCTCTTATGGTTTGTTTCCCTCTCTCTTTTCTTCTCCCTCCCAAATGTTCAACTATTTTTTTCTTAAATTCCACATTTGAGTGAAATCATATGGTATTTGTCTTTTTATGACGGACTTATTTCGCTTAGCATAATACACTCAAGCTCCATTCTCTTTGCTGCAAATGTCAAGATTTCATTCTTTTTTTTTAATTAATTGTTTTCATTAACATATAATGGATTATTTGCCCCAGGGCTACAGGTCTGTGAATCGTCAGGCTTACACACTTCACAGGATTCACCATAGCACATACCCTCCCCAATGTCCATCACCCGGCCAACCTCTCCCTAGCCCCCTCCCCCAGGCAACCCTCAGTTTGTTTTTTGAGATTAAGAGTCTCTTATGGTTTGTCTCCCTCCTGATCCCATCTTGTTTCATATTTTCCTTCCCTACCCACCAAACCCTCCACTCTGCCTATCAAATTCCTCATGTCAGGGAGATCATATGATAATTGTCTTTCTCTGGTTGACTTATTTCGCTCAGCATAATACCCTCTAGTTCCATCCATGTCATTGCAAATGGCAAAATTTCATTTCTTTTGATGGCTGCATAGTATTCCATTGTGTATATATACCACATCTTCTTTATCCATGCATCAGTTGATGGACATCTAGGTTCTTTCCATAGTTTGGCTATCGTGGACATTGCTGCTATAAACATTCGGGTGCACGTGCCCCTTCGGATCACTACAATTGCTGGGTCATAGGGTAGCTCTATTTTCAACTTTTTGAGGAACCTCCATACTGTTTTCCAGAGTGGCTGCACCAGCTTGCATTCCCACCAATAGTGTAGGAGGGTTCCCCTTTCTCCGCATCCTCGCCAGCATCTGTCATTTCCTGACTTGTTAATTTTAGCCATTCTGACTGGTGTGAGGTGGTATCTCATTGTGGTTTTGATTTGTATCTCCCTGATGCTGAGTGATGTTGAGCACTTTTTCATGTGTCTGTTGGCCACCTGGATGTCTTCTTTGCAGAAATGTCTGTTCATGTCCTCTGCCCAATCTTGATTAGATTATTTGTTCTTTGGTTATTGAGTTTGATAAGTTCTTTATAGATTTTGGATACTAGGTCTTTATCTAATATGTCATCTGTGAATATCTTCTCCCATTCTGTCAGTTGTCTTTTGGTTTTGTTGACTGTTTCCTTTGCTGTGCAAAAGCTTTTGATCTTAATGAATCCCAGTAGTTCATTTTTGCCTTTGCTTCCTTTGCCTTTGGCAATGTTTCTAGGAAGAAGTTGCTGTGGCTGAGGTTGAAGAGGTTGCTGCCTGTGTTCGCCTCAAGGATTTTGATGGATTCCTTTCTCACTTTGAGGTCTTTCATCCATTTTGAGTCTATTTTTGTGTGTGGTGTAAGGAAATGGTCCAGTTTCATTTTTCTGCATGAGGCTGTCCAATTTTCCCAATACCATTTGTTGAAGAGACTGTCTTTTTTCCATTGGACATTCTTTCCTGCTTTGTCAAAGATTAGTTGACCATAGAGTTGAGGGTCCATTTCTGGGGTCTCTATTCTGTTCCATTGATCTTTATGACTGTTTTTGTGTCAGTACCATACTGTCTTGATGATGATAGCTTTGTAATAGAGCTTGAAGTCTGGAATTATGATGCCACCAACTTTGGTTTTCTTTTTCAATATTCCTCAGGCTATTCGATGTCTTTTTTGGTTCCATATAAATTTTAGGATTTTTTGTTCCATTTCTTCAAAAAAAAATGGATGGTATTTTGATAGGGATTGCATTAAACAGGTAGATTGCTTTAGGTACCATAGACATTTTCACAATATTTGTTCTTCCAATCCATGAGTATGGAACGTTTTTCCATTTCTTTGTGTCTTCCTCAATTTCTTTCATGAGTACTTTATAGTTTTCTGAGTACAGATTCTTTGCCTCTTTGGTTAGATTTATTCCTAGGTATATTATAGTTTTGGGTGCAATTGTAAATGGGATCGACTCCTTAATTTCTCTTTTTTCTGTCTTGCTATTGGTGTATAAAAATGCAACTGATTTCTCTGCATTGATTTTATATCCTGACACTTTACTGAATTCCTGTGTGACTTCTAGCAGTTTTGGAGTCTTTTGGGTTTTCCACATAAAGTATCATATTATCTGCAAAGAGTGAGAGTTTGACTTCTTTGCTGATTCGGATGCCTTTTTTTTTTTTTTTTTTTTTCCCTTTTTGGTGTCTGATTGCTGAGGCTAGGACTTCTAGTACTATGTTGAATAGCAGCAGTGATAGTGGACATCCTCAGGGGAAAAGCTCTGTTTTTCCACATTGAGAATGATATTCGCTGTGGATTTCTTATAGATGGCTTTGATGATATTGAGGTATGTACCCTCTATCCCTACACTGTGAAGAGTTTTGATCAAGAAAGGATTCTGTACTTTGTCAAATTTTTTTTTTCTTTTAAAGATGTTTTCCTTTGCAGGAGTATTGTGTTTTTTGGTTGTTTTTTTTTTTTTAGATTTTCTTTATTTATTGGACAGACAGCTATCACAAGTAGGCAGAGGCAGGCAGAGAGAGAAATGGGGAAGTAGGCTCCCTGCCGAGCATAGAGTCTGATGTGGGGCTCAATCCCAGGACCCTGGGAACATGACCTGAGCCGAAGGCAGAGGCTTTAACCCACTGAGCCACACAGGTGCCCCTGTCAAATGCTTTTTCAGCATCTACTGAGAATATCATATGGTTCTTACTCTTTCTTTTGTTAATGTATTGTATCACATTGATTGATTTGTGGATGTTGAACCAACCTTGCAGCTCAGGAATAAATCCAACTTGGTCATTGTGAATAATCCTTTTACTGTACTTTTGGATCCTATTGGCTAGTATTTTGGTGAGAATTTTCGCATCTGCATTCATCAAGGATATTGGTCTATAATTCTCCTTTTTGGTGGGGTCTTCCTCTGGTTTTGGAATCAAGGTAATGCTCGTCTCATAAAATGAGTTTGGAAGTTTTCCTCCCATTTCTATTTTTTGGAACAGTTTCAGGAGAATAGGTATTAATTCTTCTTTAAACGTTTGGTAGAAATCCCCTGGGAAGCTATGTGGCCCTGAGCTCTTGTTTGTTGGGAGATTTTTGATGACTGCCTCAATCTCCTTACTGGTTATGGGTCTGTTCAGGTTTTCTATTTCTTCCTGGTTCAGTCTTGGTAGTTTACATGTCTCTAGGAATGCATACATTTCTTCCAGATTGTCTAATTTGCTGGCCTATAGTTGCTCATAGTATGTTTTTATAATTGTATTTCTTTGGTGTTGGTTGTGGTCTCTCCTCTCTCATTCATGATTTTATTTATTTTGAGCCCTTTTTCTTTTGTTTTTGATAAGTCTGGCCAGGGGTTTATCAATCTTATTAATTCTTTTAAGGAACCAGCTCCTACTTTCACTGATTTGTTCTACTATTCTTTTTGTTTCTATTCCATTGATTTCTTCTCTGATCTTTATTATTTCTCTTCTCCTGCTGGGTTTAGGTTTCCTTTGCTGTTCTTTCTCCAGCTTCTTTACGTGTAGGGTTAGGCTGCATACTTGAGACCTTTCTTGTTTCTTGAAAAAGGCTTATATTGCTATATACTTTCCTCTCAAGACTGCCTTTGCTGTGTCCCACAGATTTTGAACAGTTGTGTTTTCATTTGTTTACATGAACTTTTTCAATTCTTCTTTAATTTCCTAGTTGACCCATTCATTTTTTAGTAGGACACTCTTTAATCTCCATGTATTTGAGTTCATCCAACTTCCCTCTTGTGGTTGAGTTCTATCTTTAGAGCACTATGGTCTGAAAATTTGCAGAGAATGATCCCAATCTTTTGATACCAGTTGAGACCTGATTTGTGACCCAGGATGTGATCTATTCTGGAGAATGTTCCATGTGCACTAGAGAAGAATGTGCATTCTATTGCTTTGGGATGGAATGTTCTGAATATACCTGTGATGTCCATCTGGTCCAGTGTGTCATTTAAGGCCTTTATTTCCTTGTTGCTCTTTTGCTTGGATCATCTGTCCATTTCAGTGAGGGGGTGTTAAAGTCCCCTACTACTATTGTATTATTGTTGATGTGTTTCTTTGATTTTGTTATTAATTGGTTTATATAGTTGGCTGCTCCCATGTTAGGGGCACAGATATTTAAAAGTGTTAGATCTTCTTGTTGGACAGACCCTTTAAGTATGATATAGTGTCCTTCCTCATCTCTTATTATAGTCTGTGGCTTAAAATCTAATTTATCTGATATCAGGATTGCCACCCAGCTTTCTTTTGAAGTCCATTAGCATGGTAAATTTTTTTCCACCCCTTCACTTTAAATATGGAGATGTCTTTGGGTCTAAAATGAGATTATTGTAGACAGCATATTGATGGGTTTGGGTTTTTTATCCATTCTGATACCCTGTGTTTTTTGATTGGGGCATTTAGCCCCTTTACATTCAAGGTAACTATTGAAAGATATGAATTTAGTGCCATTGTATTGCCTGTAAGGTGACTGTTACTGTATATTGTCTGTTCCTTTCTGATCTACTACTTTTAGGCTCTCTCTTTGCTTAGAAAACCCCTTTCAATATTTCCTGTAGGTCTGGTTTGGTGTTTGCAAATTCTTTTAATTTTTTTTTTTTTTTTTGTCCTGGAAGCTTTTTATCTCTCCTTCTATTTTCCATGATAGCCTAGCTGGATATAGTATTCTTGGCTGCATATTTTTCTCATTTAGTGCTCTGAATATATCATGCCAGTTCTTTCTGGCCTGCCAGGTCTCTGTGGTTAAGTCTGCAGCCAATCTAATATTTCTACTGTTGTATGTTACAGACTTCTTGCCCCAAGCTGCTTTCAGGATTTTCTCTTTGTCTCTGAGACTTCTAAGTTTTACTATTAGTTGATGGGGTATGGAACTATTTTTATGGATTTTGATGGGGTTCTCTGTGCCTACTGGATTTTGATGCTCATTTCCTTTGCCATATTAGGGAAATTCTCTACTATAATTCGCTCCAATGTATTTTCTGCCCCCCTCTCTCTCCTTCTTCTTCTGGAATCCCAATTATTCTAATATTGTTTCATCTTATGGTATCACTTATCTCTCGAATTCTCCCCTCATGGTCCAGTAGTTGTTTGTCTCTCTTCTGCTCAGCTTCTTTATTCTCTGTCATTTGGTCTTCTATATCACTAATTCTCTCTTCTGCCTCTTTTAACCTAGGAGTAAGAGCCTCCATTTTTTATTGCACCTCCTTAATAGCTTTTTTTTATTTCAACTTGGTCAGATTTTAGTTCTTTTGTTTCTCCAGAAAAGGATTTTATTTCTCCAGAAAAGGTTTCTCTAATATCATCCATGCCTTTTTTGAGCCCACCTAGCACCTTGAAAATCATCGTTCTGAACTCTAGTTCTGACATTTTTCCAATGTCCATATTGATTAGGTCCCTAGCCATCAGTACTGCCTCTTGTTCTTTTTTGTGTGTGGTGACTATTTCTGCATTGTCATTTTATCCAGATAAGAATATATGAATGAGAGAATAAAATACTAAAAGGGTGGCAGAGACCCCAGAAAAATGCATGCTAAACAAATCAGAAGAGATCCAAAACTGGGGAGAGAAGAAAGGAGGAAAAAAGAAATTAAAAATATATATATATTAGACTGGCAAATTGAACAGAGCCACCCACTTGATTTTGGGTGTATTTTGGTCTCTTAGAAGAAACTACCTCCCAAAATTTTAAAGAAAGAAAAGCTTATATATATATACAAAAATAAGTGTAAACACAATGAAGGTAGGGAATATGACTGTAAAGATGAAAATTTTTTAAAAATTCTAAGAAAGGAATTGATAAGATAAGTTGTTGGAAAAAGAAAAAAAAGAGGAGGGAATGTGCTCAGGCTGGAGACTAGAACAAAGCCATGTGCTAGATTATATTTTGATCTGTTAGAAGAAATTGTATCCCAAAATTTTCGGGGGGAAAAAAAAGCCTATATGTATACAAAAAATAAAGTTAAATACAATGAAGGGATAAAATATGACTGTAACAATGAAGGTGTCAAAGAGTTGTTTTTTTTTTTTAGAAAGGTATTGTTAAGATAAACTACTTAAAAAATGTTAAAAGAGGAAAGAGGAAAAGTAAAAAAAAAATAGAATAAGAAAAAAATAAATAAATAAAATTAACATTGCAAGACTAAAGGATCATGGGGAAAAAGCCATGAATTCTATGCATTGCTTTCCCCTACCTCTGAAATTAAGCCGTTCTCTTTGATCAGTGAGCTTGGTCTTGGCTCGATGTTCTTGCTGATCTTCTGTAGGAGGGGCCTGTTTCAGTGATTATCAAATGTCTTTGGCCGAGGTGGAATTGCTCTGCCCTTGCCAGGGGCCGGGCTAAGTAATCTGCCTGAGTTTGCTCTTCAGACCTTTTGTTCCCTGAACGCTTTCCATAGAGCTCTGGAGAACGAGAATGAAGATGGCAGCCTCCCAGTCTCCGTCCTGGAGGAGCTGAGAGATCGGGTCCCCACTCCTCAGTGCACTCTTGGAGAAAAGCCCTCAATCACTCCCATCTCCCTGGTCTCCGGCCATGCTCCAAGCTCACCGGGCCTGTGACTGAGTGTTTCTGTCTCTGGCACATGACCCTATTTGGAGTCTCCAAACCCAGCATATCCTGCTGCGCTGCTGCTCTCGAAGGATGAAGGTGAGTCTTCCCGGCTCTGCCACTTGTGGGGACCCTGATTGAAGAGCAGTGGCCTGACTGTGCCTTGGATCATGGTTTAATGTAACCCCGAGCTGAGAGCTCACTCCTCGGCTCCTTCTCTATAAGCCGGCTTCCCCGCTCCAATACCTGGTAGCTCTGCCACACTCAGAAACCCCCAATCTTTCTGTGACTCCGTGGGACCTGAGACCATACTGTCCCCGTGAGGGCTCAACCCCTGCTTAGCCTCTAGAGTGATGTCCCTTAGTGGAGCAGACTTCTAAAAGTTCTGATTTTGTGCTCCACTGCTCTGCCACTTGCTGGGAGCCCCCCCCCCACCACCACCATGGTCTATCTTCCCATCTCTTGGGATTCACTTCTCCCCACATCCTACCTTTCAGAAAGTGGTCAATTTTCTATTCCTAAAATTGCTGTTCTTCTTCTCTTCTATCTCTTGTTGAGTTTGTAGGAGTTTGGAATGGTTTGATACCTATCTAGCTGAACTCCTGGTATCTGATGTCATTTCAGTCTGCTACTCCTCTTCCATTGCCTCTCACCAAGATTTCATTCTTTTTGATAGCTGAGTAACATTTCATAGTATATATATAGCACATCTTTATGCATTCATCAGTCAATAGACATTTGGGCTCTTTCCATAGGTTGGCTTTTGTTGATAATACTGCTATAAACATCAGGGGGCGTATACCCTTTGAATCTGTTTTTTTGTAACCTTTGTGTAAATACCTAGTAGTACTAGTATTTACTAGTACCAATACTAGTACAGATATTTATTTAGTAGTGCTGGATTATAGGATAGTTCCATTTTTCACTTCATGGGGAACCTCCATACTCTTTTCCAGAGTGGCTGCATCAGTTGGAATTCCCAGCAACAGTGTAAGAGTGCCCCCCCCTTCTCCTCATCCTGCCAACACCTGTTGTTTCTTATGTTGTTGATTTTAGCCATTCTGAGAGGTGTGAGGTGGTATCTCATCATAGTTTTGATTTGTATTTCCCTGATGATGATGATATTGAACACCTTTCTTTTCATTGTCTGGTAGCCACCCGGATGTCTTTGGAAAGGTGTCTTTCATATCTTCTGTCCATTTCTTAACTGGATTTTTGGGGGGGGGGTATAAGAATTTCTAAATACAAAATGTCAACATTATTACCCCTAAAATAAAATTTACAATAATTCCTTAGTCAATGTTAAACTTTCCAGGGGTCCCATCACAGCAATTTTTTAAAAAATTTTGAATCAGGATCCAAATGCACCCCACCTTTTAAGATTGGTTTATGTCTAAGTTTTAAAACATCTATCAGTCCTCCCCATCACTTCTTCCCCTTATAATTTGTTGATTAAAGAATCAGTTTTGTTTTGACTTTGAGGGTAATGAAAATAATTTTTAATTTTTTTATGATTAGAGATCATTTTCACATACTTTATAATTATTTGGGTGGTTTGCATATTCCATGCTATGCCTCAGGCTTAGCAATAACAGCAATCTAATTTACTTTTTACTGAGTAATGATGGTGTACCGGGTACTTACTTGGACCCATGTAAAGCAGTGTGAGATGAAAACCTGTTATCATCCCTTTCACAGAGGAACAAACTAAGCAATCGAATAGTGACATCACTTACACCACAGGTGAGGAAGTGACCTGGGCACTCTGACTTTAGGGCTTGGGTCCCTAACATAAGCCAGCCTATCTCTTCTGTGTGTCCTGGAATAATAATTAGCCCCCCCCCCCAAAAGCTCTTGGGGGGGTAAACAGACTTTTGGTTTTTTATTTTGCTCTGTTTTTGCTGCTGTTGTTATTGATAGAGTTTACTTACCCCTCACTGAAGGTTCTAGCTCTCCCCATTTTCATCTGGGCAGAATTTTTAACCCAGGCCTCAGGCAATGAGCACCTCAGGGGCCGGCATGTCCCCCAACATGTTCCTGATAATGAATGAATGAATGAATGAATGAATGAATATTTTATGAGAATATTGGAAAAATATTTCTTTTCTCTGCATTTGGGATTGTTATCTTCATCTTGACCATCACACACAGCCTAACCAAGAAAATAACACCGGGGACAGTGAAGCCAACCTGAGACATAGAGAAGAATTAGATCCTTCATTTAAGCCCCAGATAAGCCATGCCTGCAGACAGACTAGCCTTGATCTTTTGAGCTACAAGATTCAATAACTTCCCTTTTAGCTTAAAACAGTTTGGTTGATGTTTTGTTGTTGTTGTTCACTCAAAATAAAATGTAGTCTAACTCACAGAGAAAAGTGCACAATTAAAAAGAAAATAGTCCTCATTCACTCTTTTCACATAAGCAAATGGTCTTTGGATTTCTGGCTCATAGAATCACTTGTAAAATTTTGACATTAACATGACATCATTGCACAGAAAGATTGAAAGATCTGTAGGACAGCTCAGGACACCAAAAGCACAATCAAAGGACATCTACCAAATCGCAAGTCCATTATTGTCTTTATCCTGTTACAGCCCTGAAATATGTCTTTAATATCTTCTCCCCATGGACTGGATATTTTTTTCCCACTATATGGCTAATCATTGCCAACTTCATGAAGTCAATACAATACAATTTGCTCTTTGCTGTAAATCTTAATGCAATCTGCCCTGAACGAACCCATTTGTAATTCAGAGTTGTTTATTTGCTAAATGTGGCTTGCATGCATGCATCCTGACCAAGACACATTTTCATTTTCATTGGTTTTTTAAAAATTCACTTGGTGGGCCACATTGTGACTTTCATGGACCCTAGGTGCTTTGGCCTTCATGAGTCACTAAAATTTTTTAAAATCTATGTTACTGTTATAATGGCAATAAGACAAATATAATCCAAGCTGGACTACATTCATTTTTTTAAATCTTATTTTAAAATAGACATTTTTTGTGGGCCCCAAACATATCTTGGGCCATAGACACTGCACGCACTGTGCCTAATCAGTAAGTCTGCTCTGCCTACTGATTAAGTACCAATAAAGGCATTTTGGAATTAGCACAGGTGTAAAACGTGGGACCTAAAACTTGAAACCCACCTCTTTCCAAACTTTTTCCACTATCAACATTCAGTGAGAAGTTTCTCCTTTCTTGGTGGCTTGTATGCATCCGGGTTTAATGAGCAGGAGTTTTGAAGCCAGATAGGACTGGGTTCCAGACATCAGCTCCCACACTTTCCAGCTGTGTGAACCAACTTGTCCTCATTGCATCAGATACAAAATTGAGCTTGCTAAGTTGAAAGCTTCAATGTCAGGATGTGTGTAAGAGCACTTAGCACAGTGTCTGGCCCATAAGAAGTGCCTCATTATCATGCTAGCAACACCAATGAATATTCCACACAGAGACAGTATGGCATGGGCACTGAGAGTGCAGGCTTCAGAATCAGGATGCCTGGGTTTGGATCTGGTCTTTAACTAGCAGTGTGACCTAGGCAAGTAACTTGCTCTCTCTCTGCCTCTGTTATCTCCTGTATGAAGAGGGGAAAACAATACCTCTCTAGATGATTCCTGTAATATTATTCTTTATCTTGCCATTTTTCATAATATGTAAAATCTGTTCCCCCTACTCATTTATTTGTTTAAATTTTTAAAAATTAACTGTTCAAAAAAGAAAATTGCAACCTTAAGGAAAATTTGCTTGAATAGTACAAAAATGTCCTGAATTTCCTTTTCTTGGATTCTCTAATTGTCAATGTTTTAGATTTACTCCACCGCCCATGCTGTCTATACACATTCCTGTTATCATTAGTCAGGCAAATGATAGACATGATATTCCATCATCCCTAAACACTCCAGTGTGTTTCCAAAAACAAAGACATTCTCCTGCAAAATCAGCATCTAAACTTCCCAGTCAGCACAAGCAGCTCCAATGCACAAATCCCTTTCAAATTTCCCAACTTTGCCCTAATGTTTCCTTTTTTTCTTTCTGGCTAAGATTTATTTTGCAATTAGTTGTCTTTAGATGTCACTTCACACTCCTCAAGTTTGGAACAGGCCCACAGGCTTTCCCTGTAGTTTATGCCCTTTATACTTTTAAGGGTTGGAGACTTTTCATTCTGTAGAATGACCTTCCATCTGGGTCCACCCAACATTGCTTCATGATCACACTCTTGCTGTACATTCTTGGCAGGAATACCCCAGAAATGGTGCTGTGCTCTTTTCTGTGCATCACAAAAGGAGATGCATGATGTCAATTTGTCCCCTCACTGCTGATGTTAATGTTGATCACCTGGTCAAGGTGGTGTCTATGGTTCTTACACTTTAAATTCACTAATTTTTCTTTGTAATTGATTAGTATTTTGGTGGGGCGCAGAGTGTGAAAAGTACACTCAAATCCTATTTCTCTTTTTTTTTAAGATTTTATTTATTTATTTGACACAAAGAGAGATCACAAGTAGGTAGAGAGGCAAGCAGAGAGAGAGGGGGAAGCAGGCTCCCTGCTGAGAAGAGAGCCCGATGTGGGGCTCGATCCCAGGACCCTGAGATCATGACCTGAGCCAAAGGCAGAGGCTTAACCCATTGAGCCACCCAGGTGCCCCTCAAATCCTATTTCTTATCAAGCCTTCACTCACTATCATCAGCATCCATGAATGACTCTCCCCTGAATCTTCTACTCTGGTTGTCCCCATTATTTATTTATGTATTTATTTAGGTCAGTATTCAGTCAGAGATTCCCATTTTAGTCAATGGATTATAATCTGTCACCAAACCTCCAGTTGGCTCTTGCATCCTTTAACTCATTAGTCATTGAACATTTTCTTATATTCTAGCACAATAAGATGTTCTGGGTTCATATTGAACATCCCTTGTCCCAAAATTCTGGAATCAGCCATTTCTCCAAGAAACCATCCTTTCATTTCAGAAAGGATGGTATTTAGAAACCAATATGTGAGTGCTCACTGTGCTCATTGCTACTGGGATGTTATTGTTCTTAGCTGTCAATAGAACTAGAAAAAAAAAAAAAATATATATATATATATATATATCTCCATATGTGTGTAAAGACACACATTTATATATATATACATATATATATGTATATATATATATATCCTTCTGTGTATATACATGTTACAAAACCATGAGTTTATACAGCCATCTTTAGTTCCAATTCCATACCACTGTGTTTTTTGTAGCCTTCTTTTCTGATCTGGCAGTGAGAAGTTTGCTTCTCATTACTCCAAATACACGTATTTTATTTGGTCAGCCACCATGCTAAACTCAAGATGGAGAGGGAAGAAAAATGAAAGAAAAATAAGAGAAGAGGAAAAGGAAAATAGAAAGAGAAGAAATTCCCCCTTTTTATTTGAAAATAAATATTGAGTTCTGCTTCCTTAAATTCAAATTTAATAAGTCCTAAAGTTCTGCACAAAACTTGAAAGTAATTTTATCATACCTAACTTAGATTCTGTCTTGAAAATTTCTAAGTGAGAGAGGTACTCTTCACAAAAATAAGTAATTATCCTAAGCAATGGAGAAAAGAAAAAACTGACTCATGTCAGCCAATGTGGGAAAGATATTTTCATCAGTGTATGTATAATCAGTTTCATATTTCCAAGGAAATACTTTGAGAAAATCTGATTAATTCCAACAGAAATAAACCTGATATACCCAAGAATAATACACTAAAGGTTCACTGAAATATTTTTTTAATAAAGAGAACTTCTGTTATTTGACAGAGGAGTATGAATACTTGAATTGTCTTTTTTAATCTTCTCTTAATGTTCACTGTAGATATTATAAAAACTTATTGCAATATGAGCACAGCAATGCCAGTAAATCACTAAGAAATATATTTGTCCTGAAATGATGATCTCAAGGCCACTTTCTCTCCATGAAGTGTTCCTGACCCCTGACCCTAATTGAATCCATGTTCTTTATGTAAATTTTACAGATTGGGCCCTCTCTATCTTCAGGGAGGCATTATTTACATAAACTCTTATAAGCCTGTAATGTAAAGGGCTGTTCCAACTCCCAGCAGATATGCAATACAACCTGCACAGGTGCACACTGGACCTTGACACTAGCCATTATCCTTTCCTTTCAATGTCTTTGATGCTCATTTGGCAGGTATTACCTATTTGTGTGTGTGTCTGTATGTATGTGTGTCTGCTCCTTTCATCTTGCCTCCTCATGAAGCCTTTCAGGACCACTCAGTTCATGGTAATAATATGTGTCCTACAGCAGCACTGCCCAAGCAAGTAAAAATTACCTTACAATTGTGCTTAACTTTAATCCTGCAGGGTGGTGGTCTCAGCTCACACCAAGATTGGTTCAGGTGTGTTGGGTCAAACTTTGGAGACCTCATAGAACAGACCTAACATAGACCTAGTTAAACGAGTGATTGAGAAATCTCCCACTAGAAAACTTGCCCCATGTGGAGAGGGAATAAGTACATGTGGTTCTTAAAAGTGAGTTTTGATCCTGACTTGAAATTAACGATCTGTTGTCTTAAGTGTGTCATTTTTTCTTTCTATGAAAGGAATGAATTTTTTGGAAATGTTTCTCCATTTTTTTTTAAGATTTTGTTTATTTATTTGAAAGAGAGAGAGCGTGAGGAAGAGCATGAGGGGGGTGAGGGGCACAGGGAGGAACAGGAAGCCGGATGCGGGGCTCGGTCCCAGAACTCTGGGATCAAACCCCGCATCTGGCTCCCTGCTCAGCGGGGAGTCTGCTTCTCCCCGTGACCCTCACCCCGCTCGTGCTCTCCCTCGCGCTCTCTCTCTCAAATAAACAAAATTTTTTTTTTAAAATTGAGAAATATTTCAAAAAACAAAAATAAAATAAGATGTAACTTAGGATTTGAGTCCCAGGTCAATCTCATATGACCTGTACAACCCTGTGGAAAGTTGTTTGTCTCTCACTGTAACCTTGTAGTTTGCAAAAAGGGTATAAAAATGTTTCCTTTGTAGGACGGGTAAAAAGGTTAAATGAGGTAATGAATGCAAACATTCAGAAAAATAGGCACTTAATAAATAATCTTGTTCTTATCATGCTAAACCTTCTAATGTTCCCTGTGAATCCCAACCTTCTGCAGCGGAATTAGAATTTGAAACCCAGTATCATCGCAGGGAAGCCATGAGAGGCAGTATTCATGCCCTTTACTCACTAAGATGAACAGACTCAACTAAACTTAGACAGAGGCTCTCCTTATCCTTAAAAATGACCATCTTCTCTCCCTTTTGGCCCTCCAGGGGTGAGCTGTCAGCTGCAGATAAAGGCAGATTACAGAAGGACAGGCCCCAGAGCTTATAGACTTGAGTTTCCCGAATTCTCTACAATCCATTCATCTCTAGGCATGCTTCTCCTCTTTTTATGGTCCCATCCCCCCAAACATACACCATCCTCTTACTGAACAAGAATGAAAAACAAAGGGTGTTTTTTAAAATGTGGGAAAATAATGTCACATGGATCTTGGGGAGCAGAGGCCCTTGTTTAAGATGGAGTCAGACCAGCAATCTGTATTCTTCAGGGATTGCTTTTTGGGGAGTTTTACCTAGAGTCCTTCTGAAAATCAGCATTTCCCCAGGAATGTCTGAGTGATGCTGGTAGTTAAAATACAGAGTTTGGGAGCCAGTCAGATCTGGGCTTCAAAATCCCCCCCTTGATGCATGTGGACCTTGGGCAAGTTACTTTATCTTCCTGGATCTCAGTCTTCTCATCTGAAAAATGGGAAGGTAGCACTAACAAGCAGGATATTGAGATGCTTACGGGAGAGCCTAGATGGAGAGTTCCTCACACAGAAGAGAGCAGGCACTTGGGACACGTAGCTTTCATTATTCATGAAGCTTCTTATCCCCATTGCTTTTACAGTGGCCTGTAAACACATCTCAGGTGACATTATTATTTAGAGTGACCTCAGAATCCTTCTCAGGTGGTACAGTTATTAAAATATGAGAATTATATGGTCTTCGGCTTACCTGCTGGCTCTATCCCTTACTAGCTGGAGATATGGGCAAAGCCATGTACATTCTGTGCTCTGTAGTCTCCTGAGCCACATTGTTGTTAGAGGTAGATGGTGCCCAGTCTAGCTCCTGGCAAGTAGCAAAGGCCTAGTAAATAGTCAGTCTGGTGATGAAGATGGTGATGGTGCTGGTAAGGAAGACTGCAGGAATGATGCTGCTGATATTGCATAAAAAGCAATGATGGAATTTCATTTCCAGTTATTTCCAGTATGTACACTGGAGACTGCAAGTCCTTGGAAGCAGGGACGGGGCTTTGCTTCCATTTCATTCTTTGTGTTTAGCAACTAGCACCCAATGGGTGTTTGACTGATAGTTGTCATAGGCATTCGTGAGTTGGTAATAAGAGAATGCTCTGGTGTTAGAGAAAGAAATTATCCCCAGATCAACAACTCTGGCTTTGGAGTCAGACAAAAACGTCTTATATCCTGACTTCCCATTTACTATGTGAATTTAGCCGAGTTACTTAATCCCTCTCTGTCTCACATCTGTAAAATGGGAATAACACAATCTACCTCATAGGGATGAGAGAGTCAAATGAGATAATGTATGTAAAGAGCTTAGCACTGGGCCTGCAGCATAGTCTGTGCTCAATAAAGGTTAGCCTCCGGGGTGCCTCGGTGGCACGGTTGGTTAAGTGACTAACTCTTGGTTTCAGCTCAGGGCATGATCTCATGGGTCATGGGATCAAGCCCCAGACAGGGCTCTGCGCTTAGAGGAGAGTCTGCTTGAAGATTCTCTCCCTCCGCCCCTCCCTCCGTGCCTGTGCGAGCTCTTTCTCTCTCTCAAATAAATAAATAAATCTTAAAAAATAAATAAATAAAACTAGCAACTATGCACTACATAGACAGGCTACCATTTGACCTGAACTAACCAGAAGGGAGGCTAATGCAACTCATTCATTTGAACTCATGCCATGGTTTCCTCACGTGTCCAAGTACTGCCCAGGTTCGAAGTGCAGAAGTGCTTAGAAAGCCTGGCCATCTTCTAATACCCATCAAGATGGCAAAAATAAACGTGGGAGTCAATTACCTTCTGTGAAATGCTCATAACCCCCACTCAATAATTTGGTCTCAATGCACCATTACAATTAAATATGCAAATAGCAGGCCTTTGATTTTTATCATTTCTGGTAAGGATGAGCATTTTCAATCTGCTGCATTTGCATCCATTTAGATAATGATGATGATGCCAACAGATCCCTTCCATTCCACTCTGCCTTTCATTCAAAAAATCAGGCCCAGAGGTGCTTTTAGAGACCACATTTATAGATTAATTCCATCGTTGTGGAGCTACAGGAATCCCTGGGGTGGCAAGAAGCACATATTAACTCTTGCCAATGACATTGCACAAACACCGGATTATAAAAGCAAATGGCAAATAATTCACCCAGTTGAAAATGTAAGGGAAATTTATGAAGCCAGAAAGAAAGAAAGAGTGAGCCACATTGAGTGGATTGTAATTTAGCTACAGATTTCAAATAGCAAAGAATCCACAAACGAATATGACTTCCAGGGCGCTCTGAGCTACATGGAGATCGTGTGGGGGCATGGCTCAACAGGAAGGAAGAAGAATCCCCCTCACTTGTCACCACCCACGCCCCCTGACATTTGAGAATCCCACGATGGACAAGAGACTGAACAGACTAAACTCTAACCTTGCACTGCAAGCTACTCGGGTCCAAATTCTCATGAGCTCTGAAGTTTTGAGCATCCCTCTCACTCTTGAGACTGAAATAGGATAATCCTGGTGACTTGATTCTTCAGGGACACTCATACCCACACTTATTTTTCCCAAAAGCTGCTATTGCCCTTGGTTTAGTATTTTGTTCATTTTTATCACGCAGCAGAAAGAAGATGGACCCTAGTTTTCTGAAGAGATTGAATTATAACAGTAATTTGTACCTCTATTATTATATCAGACTTCCTTTGGGAATATGTTGGATGTTGTGGACCAGCTACTCAGGAAAATGTGTGCAGAAATATTGGCACACAAATTCGATCACAGGGCAACATTCATTTTAGGGGAAATTCACTGATCCCTTGCAGTTTATCTGTGGACCTCTGGTCAAAAACATCTATTATTGGCTGATTTCTAAGATTGTGTCTCTGTGTGATATTCATTTACTCATTCATTCAAGATTTCTAGGACCACTGTGTTGCAAGCACCAGGCTAGGTCCTGGGACTACGAAGGTAAATAAAGCATTGCCTCTCTTTTTGATGCATTCATAACCCGATACAAGGTGACAATATGTGACAACCATCTCTGAGGAAATATAAAAATATACTGAGGGTATATAAGAGAAAGAGTGACTAAGTGTGCCCCAGGAAGTCAAGGAAGACATCGGTATTTTTGTTTTTGTTTTTGGAAAAGAGAGTGAGTACTTATGAGGGTTGGGGAGGGGCAGAGGGAGAGAGAGAGAACAAATCCCAAGCAGGCTCTACATTCAGCACAGAGCCCAATGCAGGGTTTGATCTCACTCATCTGGGATCATGAACTGAGCTGAAATCAGGAGTCAGATGCTCAAGTGGCTGAGTTACCCAGGCACCCCAAGGAAGGCATGATTGGGGAAAGGGCTATTTAGGCACCGTGTTCAAGACATGTAAACCCAGCCAGAGGGCAAGGGCAATGGCGTCATTTCCGACAGACAGAAAAGTGGGGGCAACAGCCTGGCATCACTGACCAGGACTAAGAGTTTAGTTGACCAGAACACAGAGCATATAAGGGGAGACATGTTGAGAGAAGAAGTATACAGATTTTGTGAGTCCCGCTCTCATCAAGTTGGACTTCATCTTGTGGGCAATGGGGGCACCATGAAATGTTAAGTGTGGAAGAGGGACAAAAGCAAGTTTACGTTTAGAAATGAAACTATTACCGTACTCAATTTTCCATTGCTAGTGCCACACAAAAATAAAAACATTCAGCTGAATCCATTTCCTCAAGAAGCTCTGTGGAAAAGGAAATATATTTTTAGAGTAATGCAGTATCTGGTACCCAGTGGAGATGGACACGCAGTATTAACAGATGAGGACGGAGGCTTCACAAATACGAAACAAGAAAAAACAGCTGCTACCTCGAACTCGTCATAATAAATATTTAGAGTTAAGCACCAGCCCAAAGCACTTGGTGGATTCCGGGGCCACCGTTAGAAAGTGTCAAAAGCAATTTGTTATAAACACAGTGGCATTTTAGCTTAAGATGCTGGTGCTGGTGATGCTGGTGGCATGAGACAGAGGGGAGGTGTTGCCTAAAGCAAAAAAATGATTACAGACAAAATTACCCTTATAAACTGCTTCAGTTGCCCATGAAGTACAGTACACACAGGCAGTAGAGAGCTGGAGTATGATTTATAAGTAATCTGTGCACAGTAAGTTTTCTAAAAGGGCACCTACTGAAAGTTAATTTTGCCATAGTTTTGTTGCACCAATGTATATTGAAATTTGCATAATTTAAATGCGTGTCTGTTGTGAATGCCACTGTAACATTTACAACAGCAAAACTTGGCAAATAAATGTTTTCTTATTTATTTATTTTTGAGAGAGAGGGAGAGAGAGAATCTTAAGCGGAGTCCACATTCAGCACAGAGCTGGATTCCCGAACCTGAGATCATGACTGGAACTGAAATCAAGAGTCTGGTGTTCATTCAACTGAGCCACCCACGTGCCCCCAAATAAATTAGAAGAGCTTCCCGGTTGTCCCCACTAGAATCTAACTGTCTTGTGTCCTGATCTGCCGTCCCGAGTGGTACAAGTTAGCACTTGCAGAAAGGGGAAATGCCCAGGCGACTTACACTGCTCCTAACTGCATTAGACTGTGTTGAGGACCTAACAGGAACCACTGTATGGTTAAGAGTCATCATGGAGATCAGAAGCTATTGTAGGTGTTTGCTTTTCTTCAAAATATTTTGGGATTTGGATAAATCCATTGGAGGGAGTCTTGTACTTGAACAACATTTGCCACGTGTACCTGAAAACTATGGCTCCCTGGGCCCTCGTTAAAGAGACTCGCAGAGAGCAGGATGCCACATAAAGGGGAAAACTCTGCCCTGTTGATACCTAGATTGCAGACAATGCCAGGTCAATACAAATGTTTCCATTTAAAGGTTCACGTCACCCTCTGGAGCCATCCCCTTCCCTGGCCCTCCAGCTGCCGCGGTGACAGGTGGCTGAAGTCTACCCACTGCCTGGCGGGGGCTGGCGGATCTCTGCTGGGCAGCCACAGGGGAGGACTCCACTGCCAGGACAGCCCGTGGAAGAT
Organism: Enhydra lutris kenyoni; assembly: GCF_002288905.1. Taxonomy (NCBI): domain Eukaryota; kingdom Metazoa; phylum Chordata; class Mammalia; order Carnivora; family Mustelidae; genus Enhydra; species Enhydra lutris. The sequence continues at coordinate 26,199,748 of NW_019154094.1, read as the reverse complement.
GTCACTCCAATTGCATTGTAGGATATCTTTTTCTGAAACCCAAGAGGTTGACCCCAAGGTCTTGTTTTGTGTGAATCTGGGCTCATCAATGACCAGAAGTTGACTTTGAAGGATCTAACAAAATATATTTTTACCTCCTACTCTCATTCCTACTGTTGTAAATGGCAGAGCAGACAAGGACACTAAGAGATCCATCACTGCCAGGGAAGATTAACGCATCCTTGAAAGTACATGGTCATCTTCCTGTGTCTCCTTGTCTCCCTCTCCTCCTCTCCCCTTCACCCCTTTTCTCCTCATTCTTCTACACACACACTCACACACTGTAGTGGATCAAAGCCTAAACCTTTGAATGCACCTGGATTCTAATCCCAGCTGGATCCTGAATGATTTATTTATGCTTCGCTTTGCTCAGCTGTGAAACAGGACTAATCCAACAGTTGCTAGGGTTGTTTAGGGGATCGAATAAGAAAATGCATATACTAGGGCACCTGGGTGGCTCAGTGGGTTAAAGCCTCTGCCTTCGGCTCAGGTCATGATCTCAGGGTCCTGGGATCAAGCCCTGCATCGGGCTCTCTGCTCAGTGGGGAGCCTGCTTCCCCCTCCCTCTCTGTCTGCCTCTCTGCCTACTTGTGATCTCTGTCAAATAAATAAATAAATAAATAAAATCTTTAAAAAAAAAAAAAGAAAATGCATATACTGCGCTCAGCCCAGTGCCTGTCACAGGGCAATGCTCAACAAGCACTATTATTATTTATCCCTCTTATTATTTTTATTATAATTATACACTTTCTCGTAGCTTGCCAATGTTTAATTGTAAATACACTGTGTAAATGTTCTCATATCACTAAGAGTCTTCCCGAACAGAAGATTGAGTGATGACACAGAATACCGTTGTACAGATAATGTAATTAGCAATATGATTTCATGACCTCTTAATCACATTGCTTTTCCTTAGTAAGCAAGAAGAAATGGTACTAAGGCAGCTAAGTGCTTAGCCATATGCGCCTAACATAAGGCTTTGTTTTCTCTTCATTTCAAATAGATCAAGTAGCAGAAACTATTTTTTTGCTAGATTATTTTCCTCTGCATATCAGGATAAATTCAATACAAAGGAGGCAATTTTTTTTTAATCTAACTCTCAAGGAATTTCACGATCCTAATTATCAAATGACCTTTAAATAAATTATTTCATGTCTGCTGACACTGCCCCAGGGCTCTCAGCTTCATGGATAAGAGTGGGTACAGCTTTGCCATTTCAGAGAGAGTTTCAGCAGATGCCTTGCAAAGATCATAATCATCCGCGCTCTGTAGGACTATTTAAGCTGCTTAACAATGATGATACTGATAATAACACGAAAAACAGCTAATGTGGTTGAGAACTCATTACCTGGAAAGCCCTGTTTCAAGCATTTTACATATGTCTATTTCCTTTTCCCATGGACCTTTGGGGTAGGCATGATATTTATTCCCATTTCACAGATGAAGAAACAGAGGTCCTGTTTCTTCATGTGTGAAAAGGGGATGTTCCTGTGTACTGGAGAGCATCCTGGGGCAGAGAGAAAGGGAAATGCTCTGCAAATGTAAATACAGTAACATTGAGGGCATTATTAAGACCTCCTGACATGAATAAGACCTTCATTTTGTAGATGAGAAAACAGACATGTCTGACATGGTATCAATGAAGTTGTAGCTCACCCTTGAGTACTCTGGTTCCTGAGATCTGGGATGGTTTTGATGGTGTAGACAATGTCAAGTTTCACCATCTGCTCTCCTTCACTAATCAGTAAGTCCTTTACCAAGTGGAGGAACTCATGCTCCCATGTTAGCAAATAATTAACAAATAATGTTGATTCTGCAGAGAGAATAGTTTTTCTCAATAAAAATGGCCTTCAGTGATAAAAGTGACACATGATGTTTAGAAAATGCCTAACAAAATGGTAAAGCATAAAAAAGAAAACAAAAAATTACGTCTCTGTAATTCAGAGAGAGATGTTGATAACATTTGGTGATTAGCTCTCTAGTTGAGTAGTTATGTACAAGCATGCAGTTTACTCACACGGAATCCTACTTTTCTATAAGGTGCTTTTCACACAACAATATGAACTTATGAATATTAATGTTGATACTAATTAATAATTAAAATGCAAGCAAACCTATTTCATTGTTTTTAATATCTACAAGTTTCAATTAACCAAAATGTATTTGCCTAACCCCCTACTAATGGACATTATGCTATTTTTTTGGTGATACCATAAAAAATTGGGTGAACCTCTTTGACATAATCCCTTGTGTACTCTCCTTTGATTATCTCCTTAGGGTGAACCCCTAGAAGGGGAACAGCTAATCAAAGGATATGCACATTTGGCATTCCCACTCGTAGTTAGGGTCTGAATACCTACATAATTGGTTTTCTCAAAGACAATGTAGGAGAGCTTCCAATTCTTCCTGGTTTGTGGTAAAAAGCAGAGAGTTAACACAGCTGGGAAACGCTGTTAATAGAGTTTTCCTGAATCAACAAGGTCAGAGGGCACAGGCCCCCGCAGGCCCGAGGCTTTGGGTCCTATTTCTCCCACTAGTCTCCCAGTTCATGTCTCCTAAGGGAGTAACAGTTTGCAGTTTGGGTTAATGCAATAGCCTGATTTTGAAATACTGTTTCTGGCACCTCTGGAGATTCCTGTGGGATCCCAGGACAATACAATCGAAGAATTTCATTGCAGTCCAGGAAGAAGCTACCCCTGCAGGCTGATATTTGAAACTTAAAAAGAAAAAGTTCCAGGTTGCTGCTATGAGGTACCTTGTGTATTTGTAGTGTCATCTTTGTTTCTAGAAAGTTATTTGCAGACTGTTCACTGTGACATCTGGAATAGAAATATTCTCTGTGGACCTTGTTGGAAATCCGGTGTAAGTATACACACAAGGATTACTGCCGTATTATAAACAGGGGAAAAACACCACCTCCCATGGCTTCACAGATGCCTTAAATTTTAGAATGAATCAACTATTACTTGAAAGTCTTACTTGCTTTATGAACTTCGGATCACTGTATAATAAGGGGAATTCTCAATGATTCTCCATTCTGGGGTGACACACAGCACAGATGTACTAGGGACCTGTGGGTGAAGAACATTTTTTATTTGACACACATTGCCTCATTGCATTTTAATTACACTCACCCTTTGGTGTCTAGGCATGAGTAGAATATCAATGGCATTTGAAATGTTCCAAAAGCAGAAGAACAAAAAATGTTTAATCTCTAAAAAGTGTCCTTTCCTGAGAGATTAATTCGGTAGTTGGCATCCTATGATAAATCAGTAAATTTTGACGTGGAAAAAAAATTAATAAATGCCTTATTTGAAATGTAAAGATAACATTTTTATTGTTTACAAATTTCCACTTCTAGCCCAGTCCTGGGTGGCATATATTCTTCTTTCTTGACACTCTCAGGAGGAACACAATGGGTTTCTATAAAATTGCAAATTATAGGCACACAATGAGAAGAATAAAGGCGAAGAAAACTCAAATTCTGGGAGGTTCAGAAGCAATAAGCAACCTGTCCCTTCCAATTTCACCAGAGAAATGCTTTTTGTCTTCCAAATATAGTTTTTCCAGCACTTCTGAGTTCACAGAGTGCCCCGGCAAAGGCTTATAAGGAAGAATGGAGATGTCCTTCTCTCTGCTTCCCCCCGCCCCAGGTTCATATTCCAAGGGAAATTAACGACAGTGCATTCGTGGAACACTTCACAATTTTAAAAGCACATTCTCTCCTATTACCCCATTTGGCTCTCATGTAGGAGGGGGAAGGTAGGAGGTTATTAATAGTTCAGTTTGGGGGCATCTAAATGTCTCAGTCTGTTGAGGAACCGACTCTCAGTTTCAATTCAGGTTATGATCTCAGGATCCTGAGATGGAACCCTGCATCAGGCTCTGCATTCAGGGCGTGTCTGCTTGAGATTCTCTCTCCTTCCCCCTCTGCCCCTCTTCCTATTTGTGCTCTCTCTCTCACTCAACTAAATAAATAAATAAAATCTTTTAAAGAATAATACAGTTTTATCAGAAAGGAAAAATTAAGCCCAGATATCCTTGCCCAAGTAGCGTGAGAAATGCATCTTACATAATGCTCGACTTCACTGAGTACAGATCAACAGGTGCTTGTATTATTAGTATTGTTTTTATTACATTACCAGTGGCCTTAACAAGACCAAGGCCAGTAGTTGACTCTGAAATGTTCCTAATCTTTTCCCTGGCCAGCCTTTTCATGCATCTTTTGGAAAGATGCTGAAAATCAATAGGACCTACTCTTATAATTACATTATCCTGTTTTATAAGCATATCCTACATCTGCAAGTTTGGTTATAAACAGAATACAATGGAGTTATTCATCCCCTGAGAAGCCATAGTCACCATCTAATTCACACTGTTTTGAAGAAAGGGAGTGGAAGTGTTATCTCGCTGAAGTAACTGGTTTGCAAGGATTAACACTAAAATATTTAAATTCTTAAAATATTGTTGTTTAAAAAACATATATCTTATTTTCAGAGCATTTCCCGCTGTTTTCTTTTAAAAATTGAGTATTTATTTTGTAACAGTACACTGTAATAGTTTTTGTTTCATTCTAGTTCTTATTTATTTTCCATAATCCTAATATAGTAAGTGAAATATGTGGAAAATTTTTAGTAATAGTGAATAGCAAATGATGTGGTAACTATTTTCCCAATTTTGCTTATATCACAGGCTTAGTGTACATTTCAAAGAGGATATTATGAAAGTGCTTTGAAAAGCCTAATTTGGGGGCACCTGGGTGGCTCAGTCGGTTAAGCCTCTGACTCTTGGTTTCAGCTCAGTTCATGATCTCAAGGTCATGAGATCGAGCCCTGAGTTGGGCTCTGCAATCAGTGGGGAGTCAACTTGAGATTCTCTCTCCCTCTGCCTTTGCCCCTCTCATCTCGCTCAAAAAAAGAAAAGAAAAGCCTAAATTGCACCTTAAAAACTGATGATAGTAATAGGTGTTACTAATGCTTAGAGACATTAATTATCTAGTAATATGTAATAATAATTACCTTTGTAATTATTACAGTGACTGTAATAGGTAAGAGTCAAGTGCATGTGCAAAATACATGCTTTACATGGGCTCATCTCATGTTCTTTTAATAACAATTCCATGTATTAGAACTATTATTAACCCTTACAGATGAGAAAATCTAAGTGTAGAGAAAAGTAGTGACTTGACAAGCTACTAAGTGGTAGAGAGGGACACAGGCTTAACTCCGAAGTGCCTTGGGACAACTGGGTAGCTCAGTTGGTTAAAAGTCTGACTCTTGATCTCAGCTCTGGTCTTGATTTCAGGGTCATGAGTTCAAGCCCTGAGTTGGGCTCCACGTTGGGTGTGGAACCTACTTAAAAAACAAAACAAAGTGTTGCTCTTTTTTCCTCAAAGTTATTATTAATTTTCAAACACAAAAGTTGAAAATCAGTGAATACCAATTCACTCATCACATAAAACAGTTTTAACTATTTTTCCTTTCTTCCTTCCTTCCTTCCTTCCCTCTTTCCTTCTTCCCTTCTCTCTCTCTCTCGCACACACTCTCTTTCTTTCTGAACCATGGCTCCATAGGCTCTAGGATAGATTTAAGACTTTGAACTTTCTTTTCTTTATTTCCCTCCCTTCCTCCTCTTCGCTCTCTAGCTGGACAGTTTCAAAGTAAACTATAGGCAGTGTATGCTTTACCCACAAACACTCTAGCTTGCATCTTTTAAGAATAAGGACACTCTCCTACACAAACACAATACCATTATCAAACCTAGATAATTATCAATAATTTCCTAGTATTTTTTTATACTCAGTTTATATTAAAATTTCTTGAATTATCTCCAAAACGCTTTTTATGGCTATGTTTTTCAAATGCAAATCAAGTCTCAGACTTTGCATTGTAGTTGTTATGTCTTTTTATTCTAGGCCAGTTTTTTTCCACCAGTTTTTTTTTTTTCTTTAATAACACTGACTTTTTGAAGAGACCAAGCAAGCTATTTTACTGAAGACCCCACATTCTGAATTTGTGAGATCGTTTCCTTGTAATTTCTTTAATCTTTTTCTCTATTCTCTAAACCCTCAAACACACTTTATTGTTAAATGTCTAATTCTTAAGTAAAAAGTACAGCATGTAAATAAATAAATAGCAAAACAACCCTCATATTTAATTCTGTTGTTAACTAATAATGTTTGTTCTGATGGTAGAAAGTTATCCAGGGCTTAAAGGAATGATAAACTGGTGGAGACGTTCCATGCTTAGAACTCTTTGGTGTAAAAAGCTCATGTCTGACATTTTCAGATTTGGCCATGATTTTATTCACATGCGTCAGTTCTGGAGAGATTTAAGCCCATGTGTCTTTGGAAACAGTGCCAAAAACCCTTGAAAATCCTATAGCTTCTGCCAGTTGTGGCAAGTTTGGCTAGAAAATAGAGTGTTTTCTCTGCCATTTAAATGACACTTAAGGAAATCTTGGAGTTCGGTTCTGCTCTCAAAGTCACAGAAGAGCCCGTGAGCTGCTCTCCATGACTAATATGCTATTTTTACAAAACTAAACTTCTCTTTGGACTTTGTTTTATTGGCAGCATTTAACTAACTGCCCATATCCTGGCCCCACTAAATCTAGAAATCTCATGAAACAATGAACAAACTGACACCAACTCACTTTGTAACATGTTGCAGAACTAAAGAATAATTGTATATTCTAAATCTGATGCTAGCTAACGATACAAAATGATATGAAAGTGGGGGAGTTGACATTTTGTAAGATTTGAGCCACATTCTAGTTGCTGAATATGCTTTTCATGGTGCATATTCACCAAACAGTAAGACTCATATTTCTTTGTACACTTTGCTACTCCACCAAGCATATGTAGATCGGTTCATTTGTGCCAGATATCTAGGGAACATAGGGGCAAACCACAGTCTGCAGCCGCAAGAAATTTACTAATGGGGAGACAGTCACATCAACAGTTATTTCTAGAATGATGTGGTATATCACACAATAAGGCAATGTGGGAGCACAGATGAAGAGTATGTAAGTGGGTGTGTCAGGTCTGGAAGGCTTCATGGGGAAAAGGATGATGGATCTCAGTCTCCAGCTTATATGGTCAGAACCAGGGAGGTAGAAGGAAGTGGGCTCAGTCCTAGAACCAGGACCTGGCAGGGATTGGAAATCAATATGTGATACCCACTGCCTGTCTTTGAGGGACAAGAACCATGGGAGTTACAACATAACCTGGGTCTGGCCTAGAAGAACAAAGATTGCTACCTTGTTGCGATTACAAACAGGATGGGAGAGAGAGAAACAGACAGAGACCTCAGACAAAACCTCCCACTTAAACGGATTTCAATCAGAGGAATAACATGGTCATCTATGTATTTTATATAGTTTATTAACCCTGAATGAGAGATGAATTTGTGTGGCTTAAGAATGAGCAGACCAACCAACTAGAACACTACTGAGGTCATTCAAGCAATGGGGACAGAAGGCTGACCTTAAGCTAGTCTGGCAGAAGAACAACAATAAGGAGAAGATTTTGTCAAATCTTATGTTTGGGTGAGTTGATGTCTCTCAAAATTCAGTCTGCCTCAGAATCACCAGGAGGACTTGTTAACACAGATTTCTGGACCCCAACCTTAGAGTTTCTGATTTTGTAGGTCTGGCATGGGCCTCCCAATCTATATTTCTTTTTTTTTTTTTTAATTTTTTATTTATTGCTCAGAAAGAGAGCGAGAGTGCACAAGCAAGGGAAGCAGCAGACAGAGCGGGAGGGAGAAGCAGGCTCCCCACTGAGCAAGGAGCCTGATTAGGGACTCGATCCCAGGACCTTGAGATCATGACCTGAGCCAAAGGCAGACGCTAAATGACTGAGCCACCCAGGCATCCCCAAATCCACATTTCTAACAAGCTCCCACGTGGGGCTGATGCTGCCGGTTGTGGAACCACACTGGAGAAGCAAAGATAGCATCTGCTGGCTTTTTCCTGCCTAGTCTTCCAGTGACAACCTTTGATCTTTAACTTCCATGAACTTCTTCCACATCATTGGATACAGTCATGGGGGAACTGGCTGTCAAGATGTCTCACTCTCCCTATACCCCAACAAGGCTAATCAGATATGCTGTTTTATTCTGGAATTTGATTCCAGAATGAACCAAAGACTGAAAGCAGCTGATTTTACTCATCTTACCAGCCACCTCCCATGGAGATTCCCCATTCGTTTCTTCCCTGGTTCCTTCCCCAAGACCAATCCTTCAGCATTTCCTCCAAAATCACCTCCTCTCTTTCCATTTTACATACATGTTTGTTTAACAAGTGGTTTGTTTTGCTTAAGTTATCCAGAGATAGACCAAAGCCCCCAGCTGATATTTAGGAAGTGAGGAAACCTGGGTAGAGTTGATTGTGTTTGTTTCCTACGACTGCTGCAACATACTACTGCACATTTGGTGGCTTACAATCAGAAATTTATCCCTGCACAATTCTGGAGGTCAGAAGTCCAAAATTAATATCACTGAGATGAAATCAAGATTTCAGTAGGGTCCTGGGGCACCTGTGGCCCAGTTGGTTAAGTGTCTGCCTTTGGCTCAGGTCATGATCTCAGAGTCCCGAGACTGAGCCCCATATTGGGCTCCTCACCCAGCAGGGAGTCTGCCTGTCTCTCTCCCTCTGCCCCTCCCCTCCTTGTGTTCTCTCTGTCTCTCAAATAAATAAATAAAATCTTAAAAATCTTAAAAAATGTATTTCAGTTCGCTCACGATCCTTTAGGAGGCTCTAGGGGAGAAATTGTTCCTGGCCTCTTCTAGCTTCTGGTGGCCATGCAATCCCTGACTTGTGGCTGCATCAGTCTCTGTCACCATGGCAACCTCAGCCCCCCCCCCCCCCTTCTGTGTCAGTTTCTCCCAGCCTCATTGTTGTAATGGCCAGGTGCTACGGTCCACCTGGATAATCCAGAACAAGGTCCTCATCTCTAGAGCTTTAATTTAACGATTGGCAAGTGTCTTTCTTTCAAATAGGTCCCAGGATTGGAATGCAGCCATTTGAGGGTGAGGACTCCACTTTTTACCTTACTATAGTGATCAAGGATTTTCCTGGTTTGAGCACTAGAAGTCTTAGGCTCCAGGAATATCCCAAACAACCTTGGATTTGTGTGTTTGCTTCTTAAACTCTTGGTGTTAGCAACAAAGGTGGGGTGACCGCTGGTGAAAGCCTGGGACTTTCTGAGTTTCAGTCCCACATTCCAGGCAGCCTCTCAGTTCTAGGCAAGCAGAATTGGTTGGTCACTGTAATTCAGTTTCTCTGTCAGTTTTAGAGCATTGGGCCAGGAAGAGCTGTCCTCTTTAAACTCTGCTAAAGCGAAGAAGACTACCGGGTAATTGTAGCACATGCCTGTGGCAAAATGAGCTTGGAGACATTTCAGCAGAGCAACAAATCCAGTACATAGCCGTTAGCTGCCAGTGGTCAAACTTGAAAACAGGGCTTATTTCCCAAGAAAGACATGAGAAAGATTTCTTAGGATGGTTTTTAATAAATTGTAATCAGTGCTTTGAAACATCCTTAAGGAGAAGGTAAACAAATTGGGTGATCGTTGCAGGTATAATTTGGGGCGAGTTTATAGCCTCATTTCTCTAGGTGTGGGCTCCTGCCTCCCCAGGGCTCCCAAGCAACCTTGGTATCTATTAGATACCATAGAATTTACGACTCAGACTCTCTGGGGTTGAGGTTCAGAAATCTGAGCTTTAGACAGTCATTATAAATGTGCTTTATAGGGGCAAGCAGGTGCCCCCAATGATTTTCTGCCCTGTGGCAGTCACACCTTTGTGTGACTTGAGTCCTGGCAAACCTAGGACTTGCTTCTACCCAATCAAAGAGGGCCAGGATGATGCAATGTCATACCCCAAATTACGTTACATTGTATAAGTCTCCATTTTAACAGGAAGGAGAGACTTGTGTGTGAGAGAGCTACACAGAAAGAAGATAGGGGGGTCTTTAGACCTGAGGGTGGCCACAGCCGACAACAGACGGCTAACAAGACAACCGTTCTCTCAGTCCTTCCATGGCTGGGAGGGGAATTCTGCAAACACCTTGCGGGAGCTGGGAAGAAGCCCCAGGCAAGCCCGCAGCTGAGAATGAAGCCGCCGCTGACCTGGGTTGCAGTCCCTTGAAACTTGGGAGCAGTCAACCGGGCGAGGACATCCGGACCCGGATTCCTGTCTCAGAAACTGTAAGATAACAGTGCATCGTGTTTTAAGTCACTAAGTTTGTAGTAGTTTGTTACTCTGCAAAAGATAACTAACCAACACACTACCTAAAACCTGAGAATCATGGCACTGAGGTGGAGAGTGTGGACTCTGGAAAAAAAAAAAAAAAGATCTGCTTCAACTCTGAGGTCTGCCCCCTTCTCAGCCTTGTGACCTTAGACAACAGCAAAATCTCTCTAAGCTTTTAAAATCTCTTAAATCTTTTTTAGAAGTTATTTATTTATTTATTTGAGAGAGAGAGAGAGAGAGAGCAAGAAAGTGCACAAGCGGCGGGGAAGGGCAGAGGTGAGAGAAAAACAGACTTCACCCTGAGCAGGGAGCCCGATAAAACGCGGGACTCCATCCAGAACCCTGGGATCATGACATGAGCCGAAAGCAGCCGATTAACTGACTGAGCCACCCAGACGCCTCAAAGCTATTCCTTCTTAAGGATACGTGAAACCCATGATGGGATAGTTAAAAATTGAGATGAAGGGGTGGGCGGAAGCCAAAAAAACAAAAACAAAAAACAAAAAAAAAATACAGGATTGTAGCACAATGTGCCAACCCCCAAGTTAGCATCCTGTGTTGTTTTTTTTTTTTTTTAATTCAGAGCTCTAAGCATCGTTTAGAAGTCTGCTTATTTGCGTAACCATTTATTTAATGCCAAACTCTCTGTTCCAAAAGTATAGAGGTTCAGGAATCTTTTGTTGTTTTGTTTTTTTTTTTAAGAGTATCTCAAACCTATAACACAGTATTAGGCACAGGGGCACTTGAATATTTGTCGATGAATGCATGCATAAAAGAGGATGCGGGAAAGAAGCTAAGGAACAGGGGTGTCTGGGTGGCTCAGTGGGTTAAGCCTCTGCTTTCAGCTCAGGTCATGATCTTAGGGTCCTGGGATCGAGCCCCACGGCAGGCTCTGCTCAGCAGGGAACCTGCTTCCCCTTCCCTCTCTCTGCCCACCTTTCTGCCTACTTGTGATCTCTTTCTCTGTCAAATAAATAAATAAAATCTTAAAAAAAGAAGAAGAAGAAACTAAGGAACAAGGGTATCATAATCAACTGACATTTAGTATGAGTAGAGTGAAAATTCGAGACAATATTTCTTGGCTGCTAATGAGAAACAAAAAAGCAAAAAACAAACCAAAAACCAGCAAAACAAAACCATACCAGGGCACCTGATCAATTACGCCAATCAGAACACGTTGCTCGTAAGAAGTACAACCATTCCTGGAATTAAGAAGTGATGAAAACCTCCTCAGGGAGGATAGCCCCGGATGCTGGCAGCAACTACCAAAACATCCTCCGTAAAGTAGGTGTCATCATGTTTCATGAAGCTGTTTCTGAGTGCTGTCCCATGACACACACTGATGCGCTCACGGATGAGCGCTAGCCGACAGCAGGTGACCAGGTGTCTGCTGTTCTGGCCTGATGCAGAGTCCATGTTAGAGTATCTGTAAGAGCAAACAGTTGTATTCCCTGGCAACTCCCAACAGCCCTGACTCAGCCAGTGTATCCTACACTTGCGTGCTGAAAAGCTTTCAGATGTGCTGTGAAATTGTGTCCAATATCTGGAACACTACCTGTGGTTATAGCAACTGAACACTGAGCCAAGTGGGTCAGAGGACACCGTGGAGAGGGAGGAACAATTGACTAGCAAGACTGAAGGAAAGAGGAGCCAGTGGCTGCTGGAACCAGCTCCAGAAAACAGATGATGCTCATGTTTTCCAAGTTCATGCTCAGGGACTTCATGTTGTTGGCTTAAAAGCAGACTTGGTGGGAGTATTCACACTACAGAAGTCATCTGAAACTACACATTAAGGTTTTCTTTTCCCCTCAGTGAGCTGGTTTACCAGTACCCTGCTGGAAGTAGCTTAAAGTGAAGCGTGGACTGGATAAAGGCTGGAGGAGAAAGGTGTTTATTCCATATATGAGAGCATGGGTAGAGTGAGAGCATGGGTAGAGCTGAGGGGGGTTCTCTTCACATGTCTCTAGAGCACAGAGGAAGTCAGGTGAATAGCTTGCTAATTGAAGACCCTTGTGTACACAGTACACTGTAAGACAAGGTTGTGCTGTTGCGGTGGACAGTGTTGTAATTGTTCATGACTTGCTTAGTGCCATTTTGAGCCTTCTAATTCCTTTGAATTAGGCTGCCAAAATTTCTGTGCCAGCGAAGTCTCCCGGCTCCCCAGGACTTGAGGAAGATGAGAGAGAAAACAATTGAACAGTGACCCATTCACTAAAAGGACACGCAGTCCACGATAAGCCTAAAGCGGTAGGCGCAGATCTGTTTTTCAGCTGTTCTCAAGTCCCCGGTGTTTCTTGTTGAAAGAGAATCTCCTTGTCCTGAGGTCTGATCTGGTGTATCAAGTGATGTGTTTCTCAAACAACATGGCTTCTCAGCGCGAGCCAACTACTTCATCTGGTGTGAACCACAGAACCAGCCATCTGTTCCAGGGCTGGAAGCAAAACTGACGGTTGGCCCTAATGATGGATAGAATAACACTGTACCTTATGATAACTTCAGGGGATTTTTGGTGGAGATTTTTGACTTTACCCAATTTTTAAACCCCTGAATAAGACATGATTCCTTGTCCTGGAGGGTAGGCAGAAAATCCCGAGCAGGATCTTTGCCTACAAAGTAGCTGTTGTATTTCTGGGTGAACTCAGAACCGCATGACTCAGGAAACCCAGCTGGAGGTAGGGTCCTTTTAGCGTCCTCAGGTGAAAGTTGGGAGAACTATGGAAAATATGTGCTTGAACGGAAGACCGTGCCATTACCACACAGAGGAGAGTGGGATGGATAATCCTTTCAGGTAATCAAAGCTTAAAGTGCCTACATTGGGAAGTACCACCTTGCTCACCAAAAAAAAAAAATCAGCATTTCATTATATAACTGTCAGTGTAGATATCAACACCCTCACACAGGCAGCAAAATCAATTCCCTTTTCTTTAGTTCCCTGATTGGTTTTCGCATGACGGTATAATATGCAGACATTACCCTGATGGTATTCTATATATTTTCTATCATATACTCATTATACTGGCCTAAACAGGACTTCAAAACAGAATCGTCAAACACGCCCATCTACAGGAGAGGATTTGGTACCAATGAAGACAAAAAGTGCTGGCTGTGGCCTCCGGGTCCAGAGAATAGCAGACAACCAAGATTGTGGAGAAGAATTATTTATGTCATAATTTTTTACCTTTCATATCTCTTCCTATCTTTTCTGCTTGCCTGGCACTATTTAACAGAGAGAAAACGGGCAAAATGATGTGTCCAAAATGGCCATTCAGTACCTATCAATTACAATATTGATTTTAATGACTCCTCAGAGTGTGTGGAGGACTTGATATAAATTTTAGTTACAGAGCTCCCTGACCGATTAAAATACTTAAGCCACCAGAGGCCTCTGGAGGAAAAAAAGCAACCTAAAATTTTCCATTCAATTTAAAAGTCCATATCCCCAACCAGTACACAGTCTTCTTGGGGTGGGGGTGCCCTGCCTGGTTTTAGGATTGTGGATCTGACTGGGCTGGTTGAAGAATATTCATGTAGCACCAAGGGATCTTGTGGGCTCACAGAGTGACAAGATTTCCTGTCTCCATAGGGGAGAGAAAGCAGGTTCTGAAGGGGAGATCTGAAATAAGGCAGCTCTAAAGGGACTATGAGAACACCGCCTCCTCTGTTCCTGGGAGGTCGGGAAACCACTCTTTATTTCTGGGGGTAACAACCAATCGTGGGTAGGCAGAGAGTGAGACAAAAACACGATTTAAATAATATTTGACTCATGATGTTTAGAAACAATATTAGGGATAGCTAACATTTGTTACAACGGCTTTCAAGCTTTTTGACTGTGCTTCTGGTGAAAAAGGCATTTCTCAGGATCTATGAACATAAATATGAATATATACAAAGCCAACCTATGTTTCATAAAACCATACACTGACTTTTTCTATTCTGTGTTTCTAAATGCTGGTTATGACCCAACCAATTGATTTCATGACTCACTAGTACATCGTGGCCTGCCGTCTCAAATACTGATTTATTGTGTGCATGTGATGAGCAAAGCAGTGAAGACCCAGATGATGGCACTGTGCGTATAATGGCTCTAGAGTCAGACTCCCTAATATTTGAGCCCTGGCTCTGCTGCCTACAGGCAAGTTTCTTCACTGTGCCTCAGTTCCCTTGTCTGGAAGGTGTCGTTAATATCTCAGGAAGATGCTGTGATGATTACATTAGATAATATGAATGCATATTTATATATTATATAAATAATTAAATTATATAATATATATAAGACTCCTAGATCAGTACCCAGCACATAGTAAGCATTCCATAGATGTGGACTCCTTTGTCATTTACCTGTGGCCACAATAGTGCAATGATAAATCATCCCCAAACTCTAAGGCAAATTTATTTGGTTCATAATCTAATGGGGTTTAGCTGGCTATTGCCTGATTGGCTCTACTCCATGTGTCTCACCTTCCAATAGAAGAGCTCATCCTCCAACAGAAGGCATGTCTTGTCATGGTGATAGAAGAGAGAGAAAGCCATAGCAAGTTTAGTCCCCCAATCATCATGTCTGGTAACATCCACTGGCTAGAAGAAGTGACAAGTCACAGTGGGAGGTCACTACAGTCACAAGGTTAAGGGCATGGATAGGTAGGAAGGGATGAAAAGTTAGGGTCCTTTTTTTTGCCATTAACCAGAGGTATGGTGATGATTGTGGAGTCTCTCTCTTTCTCTCTCAGGTTGGTGCTTTGTATAAATCTGGTTAATCTGTGTAAATCCTGACAATAATCTATTACTACAATAAAGATTCTTTTTTTTTTTAAAGATTTTATTTATTTATTTGACAGACAGAGATCACAAGTAGGCAGAGAGACAGGCAGAGAGAGAGAAGGAAGCAGGTTCCCTGCCGAGCAGAGAGCCTGATGCAGGGCTCGATCGCAGGACCCTGGGATCATGACCTGAGCTGAAGACGGAGGCTTTAACCCACTGAGCCACCCAGGCGCCCCCAATAAAGATTCTTGATTGCAAGTGACATAGAAACAATTTCAAGCAAACGTTGATTTAACTGGGAAGCAAATCATTTAAGGTTACTTAACATATCTGAGCTGTGGCAAGGTTGGATATGGGGACTCAGATGTGATCTTGGATGCTCTCTTTCCATCTCTCAAATGTTCCATCTCAACTTCAACCTTGAAGTTCTTTATAGCAATTCCAGGTTTAAATCCTCCTCATAGCTTGCAACTTGGGTGACCAACCACCATGATGTGTCTAGGATTGAGAGGTTTCCTGGGTTGTAGGAACCTCAGTGCTAAGACTGAGCAAGCTCTGAGCAAATACGGAAGAATTAGTCATCCTACTTGCAATTCCAGAGGTAACGAAGACATCTTCCTAGTGGATGAGGCAGAAAAGTCCTTTGGTGGTCCCTCATTAGCTGGGCCTGGATCATATGTCTATTCCTGAACTAATGATCATGACCAAGAAGATGGAGCCTCTACACAAGATTAGGTCATTTTCCAACCTATTTTGGGGTTAACTCTGAATCTTATAAAAAGTGGGTAGAAGAGAAAGATAACCAAAGGGAAGGATCCAGGATACACAATGAAAGTCACTTAAATACTGTTGTCCCCATTTTATAGACAAGGAAATCGAGTCTCTGAAGTGTTGAGTGACTTTCCACGGTCACATTATCAAAAAAAAAACTGAGCCAAGGTTTGAACCACGGTCTCTCTTCTGGCTTTAAAGCCTATATTCTTTCCAGTGCCCAGGGCTGCTTGCCTAAAGCTGTCACAATACAAATTTCTTCAAAGCCCAATGTAGCACTCAAAAAACAAAACTATACTTACTAAAATAGTGAGAAACTGTAAATACCCTACTTTGAAACTCACAGGGGGAATATACAGAAATAAAGGCCACTTGTGGAAAATTACTCCCCAAGAATTTTTTTGCCGACATACGAACAACTCAAAATTGGACAACTTAAAAATTCTTTTCACTGAAACATGAACAATTGGTTGCACAAATTAAAAGGTTTTTAGGTGGGGGGCCTGGATGGCTCATATGGTTAAGCATCTGCCTTCAGCTCGGGTCATGATCCCAACCAAGGTCCTGGGATCGAGCCTGGCATCGGACTCCATGCTCAGTGTGGAGACTGCTTCTCCCTCTCTCTCTGCCATTCCCCCCAGCTTATGCTCTCTGGCTCTCTCTATCTCTCTGTCAAATGAATAAAACAAATAAGACCTTTATAAAAAAGGTTTTTAGGTGGTTTTCCCATTTGTGCAGAGGTACCAGGAAAATCCCTCCATCCCCCATAACCACTGAGGGAGATGGAGAAGGATTGCCATTAGATACATTTGTGTCAAGCTCACGTTCCATTGGCTCCTGACAGTTAAGAAACCACTTCCCCCCCCCCCCCCCCTGCCCCGGAGCCATTGACCACATTCAGCCACACTCTATCCCTTTTGAGTATGGAGATACTTTGGATCATCCCTATTTGGGGATCCCAGAGAAGGAGAACCGAGAGTCCTGTTGCTTAGACTAAGAGAAAATAGGACTCTCCTTGTCCATTCTTCATGGACCTCTCTAGTCCTTGACCAAAAGAACCCTCCAGCCCTTCTGAGAGATGAGCATCGGCCAGAGCTGACAGTTGGTGGTTTGGGCAGCGCAGTCTGGACATGCTGGAGAAACACCACATGGTTCATCCCAGCCATGCTGAGTTTGCCAGAGTAAAACTGGCCAGCACTCTGTGTATGAACTAGAATAAAAGAACAAATGGTCTTCATGTCCTCTGTGGGTTCTAAAAACCGCGGCTGCTTGTCCCAGCCATGAATCGTGAACAGTAGCCGGTGTCTGTGGCCAGAAGACAGATGAGCCTGCTAAACTGGATGGGAGAAATGTCAGGTCATTGTTCTTTCCAGTCTCGACGGTGCACAGAGCAAGTCACCCCACCAGCAGCAGAGGTGAAGATAAATAGCTCCAGCCTGAGTGTTTGTCTACCGAAAAGAACCAAGAACCAAGAGTGTGGTAAGAGAGAGGCAGAGTAATTGTCATGGAGACAATGTTTTGAAAAATAATACGGGAAAACCCTTACACACCCCACTTCATTGTTTTATCCAATAGTTGTATTAAAATAAAAAAACAAAAACAAAAAAACCAACAACCAGCATTTAGTTATCAAAGGCATTGAAAACTATAAAAATGTTGGTGAGTGAACAAAAGTACCCCTTAACGTGAAAGTTCTATAAAGTGACAGAGATGCAAGAGGAAGTAGAAAAATATTTTTTGAGCACCAGCTCGGTGCCCATCCCCTTATGCTTCTATTTATTTATTTATCCTCACCTACTGTGAGGTAAGCCTCACATCTGAGTGGTACACAGGAGAAATTACATACACACAATTTTACACAGTAAAACTCCTAAAAGCACACAGCTAGTAAACAGGGAACTAGAATTTGCCTCCATGGCTGTTTGACTGAAATCCCATGAAAATACAATTCAAGAGTCAGGTGATTTGTTTTTATAATGGATCGTCATCTTTCCAAATGCTTCTTTATCTTCCTGTCCCTGGGGTTGCTAAACAGTAGTCTGCAGATAAACATAGCTGGCTCAGTTGAAGAACATTCTGGAAGCATTTTATTGTGTGTGTTCACTATTCTCTGTGGCTTTCTTCAAGACCCCCACAAAGGTGAGATCACACGTGCCACGTAACAGCCATGACTGGGCAGGTTAAAACTTCATCGCAACCTGTGTCCCCCAGCAGGGACTTTGGAGAACAAGTGTTCCCTTTCAACATTATTAGCTGGGCCAGTCAGGATTGCCACTGTTGAGCATGGACAACTAGTTTTTTCTTTGCCAAATCAGGGACCGAGGATCCAAAATATTAATGACAATGCAAAAATTGCCTGCAGCACACTACACGAGCCTGTGAAGACCACCACAGTTATTCCTTCTGTTTGTAACAAGCAGCCATGAGACGTGTCAAAACAGAAGAATAAAAGCCATCTGCACTTAGGAGCTGATGTTAACCCATCCAGCTACATGTGTGCTATAGGATATAATGGGTCTCATTGCAGGCAAATAAGAGTTTAAGTCCTATTCTCATTAGAGAAGGCAGCAGTGAATAATTTGTACCTATAAAGGTAATTGAATGTGTGCATATAATTTCCTTCAGAGCCTCTGCCAAAAGTATATAGAGTCTAAGAATAAAAAGCTATTGTGGATGTTAAAAGCTTGCTGTTGGATGAGATAATTCTATAATATTAATTCTATTGGGTCAGCTTCATTGTTTTGCAGTAATAACCTAAAACATGCCCTTTAAAACTTACCCGAGGCCAGAGCCAGTCCTTTTATGAAAAACAAATTAGGCTTCTTGAGCTTAGACTGTATGGTGTCTGGAGACCTGAAGCAAATTTAAGACCTCTTGTTTTTCCCTAGGACAGTACACGACTAAGGTAGGCTTTTAATCAATGTTTATAGAATGAATGAAGGAGTGAGACATTTGTGACTGTTTATAAATTTAGTTCAGTAGGTACCACTTATTTCTTCTTAAATTATTAAATCCTATTTTGTGGGGGAGCCTCTAGGTAACTCACACAAGACTGACACCTCTTCCAGTGATGTTTCTTATGTAAAGATGTCTGGTGTTTTAGCTGGATCCTGAAGACAAAGCCATGCTGAATATGAACAGCACATATCCACATTCTTCTCTCCTGTATCCTTGGCAGACATTTCTGTCAACACCAATTTCTCCCTGGCCTCAAGACCCTTCACAGTCTGGCCATTCTGGCAGCTCCCCCCAGTTGGCTGGATCTGGCAAAATAGATCAAACTACTGACTCTCCTTAAGCTGGGATTTCCTTTTGGGATAGAAAAATGAGAGTTTATCTAAGTGCACATAATAAAACCAATGGGTGAATTTAGATTTCCTACCCAAGATGAGATTCTACTGGCAACAAAGTTCTCTTACAAGACAAAGTTAGTTCTGTTGTTTCATTTTAGGAATGGAACAAGGTTAGAACTGTGGGGTCTGCTTGACTCATCCAATCTCTTACAACCAGTTTCCAAGTGGTTCTGGGTACTTAATGCAATGTTGTCCCTGCTCATTGTGAATGGGGCATATCGTGAGAAACAATAAATACACTGTAATGACTAGATCCTAGTATTTCTAAATGTGCAGTCTACTACAATGCAACCAGGAGACAGCAAATAATATCAGAATAATTATAGAACTTTAGAACTGAAGAGGCCTTAGCAATGACCTTGTTCAGCAGTTTGCAAGCACTCTTGGCTTTGGGACTCCTTTTCAGGCATGAACAATCTATTTCAGGCCAGTGAGAGCCTCCTAGGGACATTGGGAACAAATTGATTGGGAAAGATAAGATGTCTTCCTGTGGGACTGCAAACTCAGGGGATCATGTAAGCTGGAGCTGCTGTGAGACAACTCTTTAGGCTTCAGAGAAAATGTCATCTGCAGAATGGATTCAACCTACTGAGAAAACCCAACTGAGTGCTGTAGACAGAGCATCAAAGACCTCCAGTGGTCTTCTAGATCCATCCAGCCACTCAGACATGTTAGATAACCCTAACTGGTTCACTTCTGAGGTACATGACTGAGTAAATACACTTTTATTTGATCTAGTTTGTGTGAAGATTCCATTGCAATCCAGGATCTTAATTTATATAAATATCCACATTATAGGGTTCTTGTCAGGATTTGATCTATTTCATGCAAACAACTTAGCACGGAATGTCAGACTCCATGATCCTTATAGCTCAACTGATTGCAAAAATGAGCTCGATGTACCATCCCACCTTATGGGGGGTGGTAGCTTTGTTCTCCTCCTCCTTCCTCCACTCTGACTCTGGGCTCTCCTGTGTGATTAGTTTTTCTAATGGGATTTTAGCAGACACGATGCAAGAAAAAGTTTGCCATGGTCTTGGGCTACTGAGCTTGCAATCTCTCTGCTATCACCATTGGGAAGGTAAGAGGTAGTTTCTTAAAGGTGAGATTCAACGTAGAATCTGGAACGTAATTTATAAACCGTTTATATTCTATTTCATTAAAAGTATGGGTCTAGCTTGAACTTTGAACAGATCCTTTAGCCATGGGTGATTTCATAACAAATCATGGATCAAGCATTTGAAAAATCCTGGTTTGCTGAGTTATGCAGACCTTCCAAATATTGCACATCTCATTAAAATATCAAAAATCACATACGTAAATATTGCCATCAGTCTCATTAGAAAAACACATGATGTCAAGCTCGCAGTGGTACTTTTACAATTTTCCAAAATTCCCATTTGCACTTGCAATTTCAAGTGGGCAACACGTATTGTCAGTTGTTTTCCTCAAAGTGACAATTTCACTTTGTTCATTTTGAAGAAACGGTCTGCCAATATCCAAGTCTGAATAACCGTAGTTTGTCTGTCAGTAGCTTTTCAAACCGAGATTCTGCTCTGTGAAAGAAAGCAGTTAGCTGAGCTCTTGACTCAAACAGTTGCCCACAAGCAATTTTCCTCAAGACAATCACAGTCTTCAAAATTCAGCAAAAATATTTCCTGTGTACTTTTCATTCTGTCACATAGAATACTGAGGGCTGGTCTTTGGTAAAATTAAAAATTTGATTCATCAAGAGCACTCTTAATGAAACTGGCATTTATTTTTATTTTTAGATTATTATTTGTTCCTCGGAGTGCCTATCAGTGGAAAAATGTAACGACTGTGAGAAGTTTGGCACCATTGCTTGGATCCTTGCTACAGCCCAGCAGTCTGAACCATCATTGCTTTTGAACCAGGCACAAAAGGGTCAAAACCATTGTTCCAGGACTCAATCGTGAAGTTCCAACATTATTCAAAATTTGAATATTTCAGCCCTTTTATGCATCTGTTTGCTGAGCATTCACAGAAAAAGATACTATGCGACGATGAGTCGATGCTGCTGGAGGGCTACAAGCAAACTGGCAAGCCCAGCCCATCTTCAGATTCACCCATTTGCAAAATGTAAGTACAATTTTGTAAATGAGATATTAATGCAACCTTTATGTTTGCAACTAAATTTTTAAGTCATTGGGTTACTGTTTCCCTGGAAAGTGACACTGTGGTTGTTGTTTTTACGGACTTTTCATGCAGCGGGCATGGGGCACTGTCAACTGGACAGGATTTATTTGTTTATCAGGTGTTGTTTGTGCTTCTCAAACCAAGGAAATGCTTACCCTGGGACATGTTTCAGGAGCTGCTTTGCTTCTAGACTGACAATCTGTATCTAACAACTTTTGACTTTTAAAGAGTTTTTCACATCTATGGTTAAAATACTCGATTCCTTTTTCTTTAAACTTTTAATGATTGGTCTCAAAGTGATGTCTCAATTAGCACCCAAATTTTGCATATAATAATATCTGAAAATCTTCTGTTGTATAAGGCACAGTGAGGTCATTGATAACATCTATAAAGATAGCTCACATTATGTGCTGGTTATTTACATCTTTGCCTGTTTTGTGTTTTGCAATATATTTTTCCCTTCTTGAAATGGAATTCTCAGGAGTCTCAACTTCATTTTTTCCAACATTTTTAGACATACTTGGTGTGGTTGTGGGTTCAGAAAGCAAGCCTTTTCATCTCCCTTTTATAAGCCGATGATCCATCTCTCAATAAAGAAAATAAACGTTTTTCATTTTAGAATAAAATAAAAATTCTGAAATAATTTTGATAAAAATTTGAGTCTGAAAAAATTATAATATTACTCCAAAATAAGACAAGTATAATCTAGGGACTTCTAGGTTTCCCAAGAGCCTTTCAGTAAACTACCTTTTAGTTGTGTCTTTGTGTGTATACACGGAAAATTCAGGGATTTCAAAATTTGTTGGCTGTCAATGAGGTTATGATAGTGAGAGCATTGTAGGAGTATTGAAAACAATCTGAGTTCATCTCTGAAAAGATATATACTTACTCCTTTCAACCTATTACCTTTGAAGAGTGCCGACAGCACAAAAATATCCAGCCTATATTCTGTTGCCTTTTAAGAGGGATGACGCCATCACTCATCCTGTAGTTTGGAGAACTATTTGTGAGGGAACGACTGTAAAAGACAAATGTGTTTTAAAATTACTATAAAAGTAGTTTTGACCCCGTAGACTATACTTTGAGGATTACTCATATTTTTGAGACAGAAAAAGACACAGGCAAAAAAATGTGCTTATCCAAATTGGTTCCACAGGTAGAATTAGCATGTCAGTCCCCTGTCAGTCCAGAGTACCTTCTTTGTCTCTGTTTCTGTCTGAGTCTTTCTCGTCATCCTTCTTGTCCTACCATTCCACTTAATTATAAGTCCCACCAAGATAGAAATCTTCATATTCATCTGTGTGTATCCCAGCACTTAGTAACTAGAGCAAATTGATAGTAACTGATTTGTTATGTTGGATTCAAGAATGGGTGATAGAGATTGCTTTTGTACACTCACATGAAAATCAAGCCTTGGTTAAAATAACCATATATTTAGAGATAACCTAAGAGTTCCCCTGCTTCAATCTTTGGCCACAACATACAGTCTTTCTGTCTTTGTTTTTAGTAAAAATGGTTTCAATTACCAATGAGAGACTCTAGCTGAAACTAACTTAAACCACAAGTTAGTTTGCCGACAGTCCAGTGATGGGTCTGGCTTCAGGAACAGGTGGATCCAGGAAATCAAACAATGTTGCCAGACACCACCACTGGTCAGGTTTCATTTCTCTTCTTGTGGCATTTTGGCTTCATTTCTAGAAAGATTCCTTCTACAAGTAAGAGAAGAAAACTTGCAGCAGCCTAAATCTTTATTCATACCATTTATAATTCCAAAGAGAGAGACATGCTTTCTCTCAGTTTTCATTTGTTAAGTCACATGGAAGGACTTTTATTAGTGCTTTCCGAGTCTCACATGCCTACCTCTGGATGAATTACTGCGGTTCAGAGGATGTGGTTCTCTGATTGGCCCAGACTTGAATATATGCTCACCTCTGAAGGCAGAGATTAAATAGACCACCCTGCTGACGACCCTTCTAACTTTTCATGGAGTGAAAGTTGATGTTAAAGAAAAAACTGTTGAATTTAATTCACAATATTTTTTTAAAAATCTACATTATTAGAGAATGCAAAAGAAAGGAAGAACATGAAACAATCTGAAATGTTACTATACACAGAGATTGCAAGAGAAAAATCTGTATTTTTCCAGTTTTTCTATGAATTGGAAATGAAAAAAGATGACTTCTTTTAAATTTAATATGCATTCAACCATTTCTTCCCATTCTAAAGTATTCTTCCAGAACGTAAGTGCAGTGACTGGTTCAGAGAGCAGTCTTGGGAGATGTTCTAATGCTTACAAACCTCCCTCTTCCATAAAAGTGATTTAGGTCTTCTTACAGGTGAAGTGACTAGTTTCTCTGCAGTGTACCTTAGTGTTTACAGGACAGAACTTGAGCATCTCATGAAAAGCCTTCACTTCCCTATTCACAAAAATAGAATACAGTCACATCAGCACCCGCTTGGACTTGGAGAGGTTTGAAAGACAGCCCGGTTGGAGGCTTTTCTCAGTCCCGCCGTGTGGCTGTGGGGCCAGAACTGCACGTGTCCATGAATGCTGGGAGCGGTGAGCATGGTGCCAATCCGACTTACAATCTCTGATTCTTGTTACTTGTTAAATAATGGAACCGTTACCATCTGTAGCAGATGTCCTTGAAGTGATGCGGAGCCAATAGTTCCTAGGAGAAACACTGCATGAAAATTTCTTTCTTTCCTTGCACAAATATAGCAGAATGCTAAGAACATCAGTGAAAGTTTTCCTAGTTCAGCCAGGGAAATGGGTGCATTGCATGTGTTGCATTGTTAGGCAGGATTTACTTAGGGGTATGCTGGTAAATGTTTATCAATGAATTGAACTGCTTTCCGCCATCTTTCCCTGCCGCCATACTGTCCTGAGCATAAATGCCCTGGCAGATACTCTCAAGAGCATTAACAATGCAGAAAAGAGATGCAAACACCAGGTCTTATGAGGCCACGCTCACAAGTCACCATCCGGTTTCTCACTGTGATGATGACACACAGTTACCTTGGCAGATTTGAAACCACGGAGGAGCACAGAGCCAGGAAAACTGTTGTGAACCTCACAGACAGGTAAAACAAGTGTGGAGTGATCAGCCCCAGACTGGATGTACAACTGGAAGATCTGGAAGAATGGCAGAACAATCCGCTCCCATCCCTCCAGTTTGGTTTCGTTGTCCTGACAACCTCTGCTGCCATCATGGACCACGAAGAAGCAAGATGAAAACACACAGGAGGGAAAACCCTAGGATTTTATGTGCAAATAAAATGCCTCAGTGGACGCTGGTGCTTCAGTTAGTCACTTTGAACTTTACAGCAGAGTAGCAAGTGCACCTGCAGCCATGTTCAGCCTTTGTGTTAATTGGGGGTTGTTGCTTCCCTGAAGTGAACAAGGAAGACTTGACTTGGGATGACCCACACCATCACGCTCATGGCTCACCAGCAGATGCTTGAATCGGGGTTGGGGTCCAGGGTTGGGGTCCAGGGTTGGGGTTGACGCTTTCCCTTCTGAAGTCTTAACTTACGTTAAGTCTGGAAGGAGAGGTGCCTTTCATGGTGTTAGCTTGACAATACACATTTCATGCACTGTTGTGAACTGCCCTAAAAAAACGACCTGGCTATAGTTAGCTGCATAGTGCCGTTAGGAGACAGGCAGGAAGCAGACAACTAGAGCCCATGGCTCACTCAGATTCATCTCAAAGTAAATTAGGGGGGGCTTGTCAGTAACACTGTAGCAATATGTGTTTGCAAGAGGTCACTGAGTAAAAGGAAACCTCTTGTAAAAACTAGTTTTACTGTCACCCTGTCACACCTGTATTCCTGGAATTGAGAAGAATTAGTTTGCTGGGCTACCTCACCTGGGGAATGCTTGTAAAGAGTTCAACCACCAAAGAGAGTAGCATGGCTTCTGTGGAGGACACCAGGGCTTGACTCCCCCTTTCTAAGCAGTGCTGGCCGGTAATGTAATAAGAGCCACACATGTTATTTAACTTTCTAGAAACTATATAAAAGAAGAGAAACAGTAAAAAAACAAACAAACAAACAAACAGAAAAACAAAAAAAAAAACAAAAAAAACAAAAAACCAAGATGCAGAAAAACAATGAAATATAAAACAGCCATTATTTGTGTTTACCAGTGTTTCTGGCATAAATACTCCCACAGTGGTTAGTTTTAAACTGCCAACCTGACATCTCTGAATAGGGAGTTAAGGAGAGAATTATCCAGTTGGCTTTCACGGACAGGTCTGAGCTGGTGGCTGCGCGATGCTGTTGAGTCCTTTCCTCAACCACATATTTCATGAGCCCCTCTGTGGTGCCAGATGTGCTGGTAGGCTCTGGGAGTCCCACAGTGAGCAAAACACAGATGTTCCTACTCTCTTCGATTTGTAATCTAGTGAGGAAGAGAGATGTGAGTCAAATATTCACAGGAATAAAAGATAACAGGAGGTTGTTACCTTGTCTGGGGATTGGGGAAGATGTCCCCGAGGGTTACTTGTCTGTGCTCCAGTGTGGGATACCGGATTCCAGCCAGAGGGAAGAGTAGCTTCTCATATCTGGGGTTCACCCCTTCTCTCTTGGTAACCAATTCCTTGTATTAAATCCCCTGAATCTGAACTACTTAGTGTGGGTTCTCTTTTCCTGACTGGACTCTAAATGATGGACTGAGGAAACATGTCTGAAATGAAATCTGTGGATGTTTTACATGGGCTTTCTCCTCATACAGACAAAACCTTGAGACAAGGATTTGAAGGAAATTAGGACAGCTGAGAAATAAGAAAATGGACAGAAGGAAGAGATCCAAGGGTGTGTTATCAAGCGAACTGTCACGGTAAGCCTCTGGAAGTGAATTCTCCCTGGGACTCTGAAAGACTGTGTTGAAAAGTTCCCTCAGACTTACTGAAGGGGAGAGACTCTTTGGGTATGTGTCTAACAACTCCCAATAGCCATTTGTTGAAGGCTGTTTCTGAGGGGTGTAATTCCTAGCATTTTGGGCCCTGCAGGGAAAATGCAAAATATACACTCTTGTGGCAAAGGAAGACCACAGGGAGGGAGACTCAGGGATGGCATTTGGAAGTCTGGACAACTGGTCTGGAAATGGTCCTTGCCAAAGGGATGTGTGAAGGGCACTGACAATGTCTCGACAGGTAAGTAAAAATTAAGTTGGTGTGTCTATAGAACCATGCATGGTAAGTGAACAGCTTTGTAGAAAATGTATTCAGGTGTGTTGAGAGTTGGCTCAAGCGCTATAAGAATGTGTAAGCAACACATAATTATCTACGGGGCTTCAGAAGCTACATATGTTTTGATACCACTGTAATATTGGTGCCCTAAAGCAACATGAGTTAATATTGCTACTTGTAGGTAGCTCTTGAAATGTCCCATCTTTGACCTTTGAAAACGTGCAGCTGGTAAATAGATGTTGAATTAATATCATTCGTCAACCTCCTTGCTGACATTTCCTTCTTTCCCACTAAAGCCCTTTATTTTGTCACCAGAGGACCTTCACTTTCTCTGCCTATACATTTTCACAAACTCTTCTACTTTTCTAGGATGCTTCTGCCTTCCCGTTCTTCCCTCCCCCACATACACACACAGAGTCTCTGGCGAACCCCACTCATTCTTCCATACCGCAGTCCAGCATCAGCTCCCCTGTAAAGCTGTCTCTGACCCTCAGGATCAGATAAGCTTAGAGTTGCTACTGTACATTCTCCATGGCACTGAGGTGGTCAAGAACAAGAATTTGAGGGGCGCCTGGGTGGCTCAGTGGGTTAAGCCTCTGCCTTCAGCTCAGGTCATGACCTCAGGGTCCTGGGATCGAGCCCAGCATCGGGCTCCTTGCTCGGCAGGGAGCTTGCTTCCCTCTCCCTGCCTCTCTGCCTGCCTCTCTGCCTACTTGTGATCTCTCTCTGTCAAATAAATAAATAAAATCTTAAAAAAAAAAAAAAAAAGAACAAGAACTTGAAAAACAAAGTGCCCTCCCTTTTCATTGAGGCAAAATTGATAGGTCACAAAATTAACCATCTTAAAACGTACAATTCACTGGAACATTCCCAGTGTTATGCAACCATGGCCTCTACCTAGTTCCAAAACATTTTCAACACCCTAGAGGGAAACCCTGTACCCATTAAGCAATCCCCCATTCCCTTCTCCCTCCTCCAGCTCCTAGAAACCACTAACTAACTGCTTTCCAGGCTTCTCCATGTTGTAGCATATTAGTACTTCATTTTTATGACTGAAGAATATTTCTTTGTATGGGTATACTATATTTTGTATATGTGTGTATCAGTTGATAGACATTGGGTTGTGTCTACCTTTTGGCTATTGTGACGAGGGCTGCTATGAACACTCATGTACAAGTATTTGTTTGAAAACCTATTTTCAGTCCTTTTCGGTATCCACCTAGAAAGGCAATTTCTGTGTCACACGGTGATTCTTTTTTTTTTTTTAAAGCCCCAATGTACAGCCCAGTGTTGGGCTTGAACTCACGACCCTGAGATCAAGACCTGAGCTGAGATCAAGAATCGGATGCTTAACCGACTGAGCCACCCAGGCGCCCCTAGGTCCTGACATTTTTTAAGAAGTGACCTACAATGGGCTGGACTATAACTAAAACTGCTGGCAAGAAGGAAACATTAGGGGTTGCTACCATAAAATCCTACAATGAAAACCTGAAAAGAAAAATGCAGGTAAAAGACCTTATGCTGGGACGCCTGGGTGGCTCAGTCGGTTAAGCATCTGTCTCCGGCTCAGGTCATGATCTCAGGGCCCTGGGATCGAGCCTGCTGCTCCCCGTGCTTGTGTGCTTTCTCTCTCGCTCTCTCACTCTCTCTTTCTGACAAATAAATAAATAAATAAAAATCTAAAAAAAAAAACTTATTTAAAAAAAAGCCGTTATGCTCCTCTTTGTGCTTGTTGATAAAGAGATATTAAGAGACGTCATATCAACTTCGATCTCTCTGTTTTTATAGCTCAGGCTGATATTCAGGTACTTGGGACGTGTCAGAACCCTATTCTGTCACACACCGAATCAGTCAACATGCTCAAAAGAGGGCTGTTTACTGAAGTGTGTCTTTTAAGTGTTCACATCTTTGCACCAAAATGCATGCCACCAGGTAGGAAAACAACTTAGCGAGGAGTTTTTTATGTGAGAGCAATAAAGATCAGAAAATACCACTCCCTTTGATCTGGGCACCCAGGTCTTCCTTGGAGCCACAACTTATTTATGGAAGTTGAAGGCTAGCATTTTCATCTTTAACATTTGATTGTCAGACTCTCAGCCTGGCATACAAAAATATCTGAGCTCACATTCTCCATCCTGCTCCCCAACAGGCTATTTGTTCTTCAGTGTCATTTTTATTTCCCTTGGGAGATGTTCTCTTTGGCCAACTTAGCACTATTAGACTGCAGAACACCTCAAAGCATAAAATGGTGTTTATTGAGATTGACAGTCTGTGGGAAGCAGGCTTTCATGCTGGTTTGACTGAGTTGAGTATCTCCGCCATGACAGTTACCCCAACGCAATTATTTGGTCAGAGAGAGGCTTCATGCTGTTCACGAGTGTGGTGAAGACCGTGAAAGAACTTCTCAGAATGGAGAAAGATACTGACATTTCAACCGGTACTCTAAGCTGGACTTTGACTGTTGTGGCCATTTGTCTGTTTTCTTCCAGCAACCCTCTCTCCTTTGTACCACCCAAAGTATCCAGTTTTCCTTTAGAGAACCAACACTCCATACTTGCCGCCATGAGGTTTAGGTATGACGGAGCTCATCCTTTTGGGGATGGGCTCCCAGAGCGTTCCAATAAGTGTATTGCTTTCCTCCGACTGTAGTGATTGAATTGAGAAGGGGCAGGTAAATAAAGCACGGTGATTCTACCCCAGCTACCTGGAGAAGTTGTCTCCTTCTTCCCTGGAAGCCACCAGAGGACTTTCTTTTGGCTGGAGAGTAAAGTATGAGGATATATGGCCTGGAACTTTGGCAACTATTGTTGAATGATGAGGTGAGCCATTTTGGCCATAAAGCCAACACACAGAGGAGGGCCAACACACAGAGGTAGATCCTTCATGACTCCACAGACTCCAGATTACACAGTAGCTGGAGCCGAAGCTCCTCCTGTTTTAAGATAAGTGAGCCATTCAATGGTTCCATTTTTCTTCAGCTAAGTTGGGTTGAGTTTCCTGTTGTTTCCAATCCAAGATGACTAGCTAATGTACTATTTCTAATTTACCACATTTTTCTCACCATAAACTTATGCAGTAAGTATTATTGTACTCGTTTTAGTGCTGAAGACACCAACTCTCATAGAAAGAATCTCAGTGACGGTGTAGCTGGGAGATCAACTTAAGTTGTTTAAAACACGTATTGTCAACATCTGTGCCAGCATTTCTTAAAATATGGCCTAGGCACCCCTGAGCAGGTTCCCCAAGAATCTTGCTAGGTATTTGAAAAGTCAGAACAGTTTTCATTATATTACTGAGATATTATTTATCTTTTCTACTCTCATTCTCTTGTGAGAGTACAGTGGAATTTTCCAGAGGCATCTTGACTTGTGATGACATCATTTCTCTGATGGCTGATGGAATATGTGCTTCTGTGTTCTAGTGTTTTCTGGAATTTTCTAAGGCAAGTCTTGAGTGTTCTCACTATCAGAGTAAAAAGGAGTCTTGAGACTAAAAAGTTTGAGAACCTGTGCTCTAAGCTATACCATATGATTCAAAGTGCTCAGCATTCTTAGAGATACTTTTTATCTAACACAAATAATTTTTACAAATATTTTACATAAATCACATGTCACCTCCTTACCGTCTCATGAAAAATGGAAAGAGTCTTCCATTAGATTTTAGTGAGAATTTATCATTTTCTTTGGTGTAGAATTATTTTTTCTATGACATTCCAGAATTTTTGAGTTTTGGAGAATAGAGGGCCCTTTCTGAACTTCTTCTCAAACTCTAATTTTAAACTACTGTCATGGGGGAGATGTACCGTGAGAGGCTGTGGACTCTGAAAAACAATCTTGAGGGTTTTAGAGTGGTCCGGGTTGGGAGGTTGGGTGAGCCTGATGGTGGGTGTTATGGAAGGCACGTACTGCATGGAGCACTGGGTGTGGTGCATAAACAATGAATTCTGGAACACTGAAAAGAAATTTAAAAAATAAATAAAAATTAAAAACTACTGTCATGGTTGTAATAAAAATTTCAGTGATTTAAAATGGGAGTACATCCAAGTATGTCCATTAAGCCTGGGGATAAGCATTTTCTGGCAGAGACTTCTGAAACAATAATAAAATCAATGAAAATTCTGTACTTTTATTAGGACCATCCTCTGACAATCCTAAACAACATCAGTGATAAAAATGATTCTCTGGCCACTTGTCCAAAATAAAACATAACTGATATGAACTGGTATCCTAAAGTTTTAACTGGTATTGGAACTGCTGAATTCCATCCCACCATGATCCCCAACCTGGATATAAAATCACTCCCTTCAGTTCTTCTGTTAGATAACTTAAAATAATGGTAATAATACTCACTATTTGTATAGCATTTCTGTCTCAACATTTAGATAGAACATTCTTTGTTCCTCACAGACCCACCCTCCTCCAGGGGCCTCAAGACACCTTTGACAGGCTGACTCACTGTAGCCCAAAATTCAGTGGGAACAGCATATCACAAGATATTCAGGACTGAAATCAATGTCAAGTGTACGGAAGCAAGTTGTAGAGAATGCTTTAGTATTTCCCTTTACCCACTGGTTGGCTCAGTTGGTTAGGCATCTGACTCTTGAATTCGGCTCAGGTCGTGATCTTGGGATCATGAGATGGAGCCTCAGATCGTGGGGCTCTTGCTCAGTGGGGAGTCAGCTTGAAATTCTCTCTCACCCTCATCCTCTGCCCCTCCCCCCACTCACACTTTCTAAACCAATCAATCAGTTAATCAATCTTTTAAAAAAAAAATAGCACTTCCTCAGAGGCCCTCTCTGACCAACAGATACCTTTGTTACTCTGTTTCTTCATCTCCTCTACTTTTACTTCATAGCACCTACCACCATTTGTACTTGTGCTTGCTTTTTGTTTATCTCCCCTTTGGACTGTAAATTCCTGAGGTTGGTCACCACATCCATTTTATTCTTCAGCCTCCCGGATCTGCCAGTGTCACCTTTGGAACATGGTAGTTGCTTAATACTTATTTTCTGAGTGAACAGATAAATAAGTGAATAAATGCTCCACTCTTTAAGGAGCACAAAACTCAATCCAAAACCTTACAAAGAAGAGACCCATTATAATTCTCAAAAACAATCTCCAAAGAGAAAATCAAGGAAACTAGTGATTTGGACCAATTCTGTCAAAAGACAATTGAATGACAAGAAGTCAGTCTTACGTTGGCTCCTTTGGCAAGGCCAACATAGGAGTGCAGGCTGTTGATTCTGTTTACGAGGAGTTCAAAACCAGGAAAGCCTACTACCCAGTGAGAGAAGTTAAAGTGTTGGTTATGTCTTGAGGAGGGGCATGAGGAGCCTTCTGTGGGGTTGGAAATGTTCCTTATTTTCATCTGGACAGTGTTTACACAAATGTAGACATATGTAAATATTCATCAAGCCATACAATTAGAATTTAGACATACCACTGCATGTATATCCTACCTCAATTTAAAAAAACCAAAAGCCTTTAGCTAACTCATGAAGATCTGACCAAAAATGGAAGCTGGACTGAATTGATGCTATAGCTTTTTTTTTAATAAAGATTTTATTTATTTATTTGATAGAGATCACAAGTAGACAGAGAGGCACGCAGAAAGAGAGAGAGAGGTGGAAGCAGGCTCCCCGTTGAGCAGAGAGCCTGATGTGGGGCTCAATCCCAGGACCCTGAGACCATGACCTGAGCCGAAGGCAGAGGCTTTAATCCACTGAGCCACCCAGGTGCTCCTATAGCTTTCAATAGTACCAGGATGCACTTCGGTTTATCAAACTTCAATGAAAAACCATGTCATCAACTACATCTCTGAAAGGAGATATGCAGGTCATATGCATGACCTAATTTAGATAC
Organism: Enhydra lutris kenyoni; assembly: GCF_002288905.1. Classification (NCBI taxonomy): domain Eukaryota; kingdom Metazoa; phylum Chordata; class Mammalia; order Carnivora; family Mustelidae; genus Enhydra; species Enhydra lutris. The sequence goes on along the minus strand of NW_019154094.1, from coordinate 26,167,364 downwards.
ACACACTTTGGGAAAAACATATACACACACATTCATACACACCTTATGGGTATATGTGCCATATATGTATGTTCCTGTTATGTGAATATATACACCTATGTATATACACATATGTTTATAGGTATACATGGATACACACACATACACACACACACACACACACACACACATATATACATAACATGCCTACATACATTTTTAGGAACGTATAGAGTCAAACCAAGATATAGTGGACAAAAAGAACTCTGCTATGAAATAATGTAGTGTTCACTCTTGAAATCATTTTCTTTGTCAAAGGGCAGGAATTGATGTCATAACTTTGAGCTTATATTGCTTCCAAAAGAAACAGTACAATTCACTGGCATACTCAATTGCTTCCAAACGAGGCTCGCCTCTGACTGACAAGTGGCTCACAAATTCATCTTTTTACATGGAAATTATGTTGCACTTAATTTTTCTCAGGGCCAAAGCTATAAATAGAAAACAGGTCATTGTATCATGACAATAAATTATTATTATTTATGCACATTGAAGATGAGAGAGTGACTTGCCTTCATAAATTACCTTTTCTCCATGATTCATTGAATTCTTCCGAACCCGTGAATAATGAGTTCCCCAATTTCCTACAAAGAATTGGAGAAATGAAGACAAATTGAGGGTGGGAGGAGCCTGGAGAAAAATAATTGAATTAAGAATTTACATTTTTACATAACAAGTGTATGGAGAATGTTCGCTGGCAGTCTGTAGCAAGTCAATGCTGCATAATTTGAAAAACAGCAGCCTGATGCCTCTTTATTCCCCTTGACAAGTGTAAATGCTGTGATTCTGACAATGGCACTGAATACTTTTTTGAGACTGCTTGTTACATTAAGAAAGCCTCCTCTACAAAGCTCATATGTTAGTAGCATGTGTAATCTGATCTGCTTTCATTCAATCCCAGGAAAAGCCTGTTTTGCCTGTCACAGGCTCTGTTTGCTCCCGACTTCCAAATAAGCATTTAAAAATAGTGTTTTCATTAAAATCCTGGACTCTGTCAAATGCAACGTTCTCCAATACAAAAAGTCTGTGAAGGAGAATAGTCCCTGAGTTTATTATATAAAGTCATGGGGAAAAGCAAGGAATATTGACCATTTTTCTTAAACTACATACAGATAAATTCTTTAAAATGTGAGTTGCTAGAGTCATCCTTTGTCTCCTCTAGAGAATGAGAAATAGGGAAGATAAGCATTTAGAGAAGAGAAATGAGTAACACTATTATAAAATAATTTCACCATTTTATTATGTCAATAAATTCTCACAGTGTCATGATCATTTCTATATAGAAGGACTGCAGTGCGATAAAAATAAAACAAAACAGAAATGAGGTTTCTTTCACTTTTAAAAAGGTGCTACTGGACCCATTAGAGACAGAATTTTATTTTTTTCCCCACAAAAGGAAAACAATAAATGCAGCGAAACTGAGACCCTTGTTTAAATTTTTTTAAGAGGTTTTTTTCTTTTTCTGCTTTCATCTTTGCATTTCAGATTCTACTAACATGACATTCGTCATCATTTGGGTAAGTGCTCAGTTAAAGTTTTCCCCTGTGGCTTCAGATTTAGAAAAGCATCTGATCAGCAGCCTTGGTTATGCGCTCACACAACTTGTCATTAAAATAATATGAAGAGGTGGGACAAGGTGAAAAAGCTGAAAAATAACCCAAATTAGCATAGATGGTCATCTAAGCCACTATCTCGTATAAATTCGCCCTTACCTAATAATGCCTTATATAGTCTGTGAAAGACCTTTATCTGTCAGAACTCTCCAAAATACCAGACCAGCCTTTTTAGTGAACTAAGCTATGTACCACCCCCACGCCACCCTACAGGTGTTCTTTTGCAAATAGACATCTTGGTGGTATTCCTTCCATTCATTCTAGTTCCCTCTCTACCCCAGCAAGGCCTCTCTGGTTCACATTGACTAAGAGACCAAAGTTCCCCGAGATTGAATGGACAGGAAGCTGAGACGAATGACAAGAGAAGACATAGGAAATGTTCATCTGGTACTAGCTGAGAATTGTAGTTTTTCATTTATTTCACGAAACACTCGGGAGTGGTAATAGGCTAAGATCACATCAGGACACCAGCGAGGCACTCGCTGCAGACATTGAGAATGGAGTTCGAAGCTGTACCCATGAATCTCTTTTCCCAGGTTATCTCTTTGTCCTTTTATCAAGGCTGTTTGCACAAAATAAGAGCCTCTATTAAGACACTACTCCTATGTTGGAGTGCCCGGCTGGCTCAGTTGGTAGAGCAAACGACTCTTGATCTCACAGTTGTGAGTTCAAGCCCCAAGATGGGTGTAGAGATTAGTTACAAATAAAATCGTGGGGAAAAAAATATACTCATGTTTATAGCATATCCAACCGGGAGGACAAGTATGGATTTAGTGGCCATCCTTACATCCTACTGATGAGCAAACAAGAGATCAGATGGACTCTGTCATTCTTCTAGACAAAAACCAAACAAACCCTAGAAATGTATGAAAAATATAGCAGGAAAGGGAAAGGAACCATTAATCTGAAGATTCAGAAGAACTAGCCTCTGAAAATGACTTACTACAAAAACGGGTGAAAAAATGAGAAAGCCAGTGTCCTTAGTATTGTCGCAAGAAGGCTGCCACAAGGAAATCATCTTGAAATGAAAATAAAATGGAATACAATGAAAAATGAGATTAATGTGCTAAGGAGGGATAATGAGAAAATCAAAATTGCAACGGCAGAATGAAAAACTTCAGTGAGGATCAAAATGGAGACAGATGGTCACTCCTGAAAATTAAATCACTGTGGTGGAAGATGAATTTAAGATACTCTTCCATTCTCAAAAGCAAAGGACAAAGACAATAAGATAATTGAGTGGATCTCAAATGGATACTATACTTAATCTTTAACAGGTATTTCTGAGGAAAGAGCCAGACTCTTTTGAACAGAAGCAATCCTGAATAGAGACACCTGGGTGGCTCATTTAGTCAAGTGCCTGACTCTTGATTTAGGCTCAGATCACTATTTCAGGATCCTATGACTGAACCTGGCACTGGGCTCTGCCCTGGATGTGGCACCTGCTTAACATTTTCACTTTTCCTCTTCCTCTGCCCCTCCCCCTACTCTCTCCCTCTCTTAAAAAAAAAGTTGGGATGCCCGGGTAGCTCAGTTAAGTGTCTGCCTTTGGCACTGGTCATGATCCCCAGGGTCCTGGGGTTGAGTCCTGAATGGGGCTCCCTGCTCAGCGGGGAGACAGCCTGTCCCTCTACCCCTCCCCTTGCTCATGCTTGCACTTTCTCTCTCACAAATAATAAAATTTTAAGAAATTTAGGAAAAAAATTAAAAAATAAGTAATGCTGAATAAATTTAATGGAGTAAACCTTCCATAGCTGAAATAAAATAATCAATACCAAACCCCACGTAATCAGCTCTGAAAGGGGTTTCCTCTGTATAAATTAATCAGTGAAAAATTTAGACTGTCCTGGAAGACTTTTTGAGTTGCAAAAAAGTTGAGTTGAGATGTGTATATGAATATACACATCTTCGGAGGGCCTAGAAAGATAGAGGGGCAAGATGAGGGTTGTGGTGGGGAGAGGTCAAGTACAGGTTTAAAAAAATTGAATTGAACATCAGACATCTCTTTAACAGGAAATGGGAATGTCCATAGTGTTTTATGGGCAAAATATTTTAATACAAAATTGGCCTTAAAGAAGTAACATGTATCTTTATTAATCATTTCTTCAAATTGTCTTTGGGACCCAAGAAATATGTACATGAAATACTTTTTACAGAAGTGTTCAACCCTCACCTGAAGACGGGGGGCGAGGAAAAGGGTGAAGCAGAGAAGGCTTTAGACTTTTTGAAGATGTCAACCAACAAAAGACAAAATCATAAGCTGCAAAATAAAATATGTGTGTTTATTTGAGGTTTTAGGGATTGCAATCCAGGAAGCATAGATTCTACGGAAATTGAAAGCATGCTCTGGAGAGACAAGAAGGAGGTTAGAGCTTTTTTTTTTTTTTTTTTTAATTTTTTTTTTTTAAGATTTTATTTATTTATTTGACAGACAGAGATCACAGGTAGGCAGAGAGGCAGGCAGAGAGAGGAAGGGAAGCAGACTCCCTGCTGAGCAGAGAGCCCGATGTGGGGCTCGATCCCAGGACCCTGGGATCATGACCTGAGCTGAAGGCAGAGGCTTTAACCCACTGAGCCACCCAGGCGCCCCAGAGGTTAGAGCTTTTAAAGAAGAAAGAGGGAATGTATATAAATTATTTTGAACGAAATGTGACTGGTACTAGACTAGCTAACCCATGGGTGGTTGGTTGCTAGGGCGAGTATTAGGTGGAAGGTTCATTTATGTCCATTCCCACAGACACCAGACACCTTGGCTGTTAGCTGAGCTCAGAAAGAATTCTGAAAATTTGGGACCAAAGACATGCATGAGCCCGACCTCCTTAATGCTCTCCTGGCTCCATCTGAAATAACCCTCTTAGCAATGCTTACTTCATTTTATTCTGTGTTGTCAAAGAGAAGAACCTTTATTTTCCTAACAGTTCTGTGATGACTAATTGAAGGTGTCAACTTGAATAGGATAAGGGATGCCCAGACAGCTGGTAAAACATTATTTCTGGGTGTGTCTTTAAAGGAGGGTCAGGAAGAAATTAGTGTTTGAATAATTGAACCGAGTAACGATGACTCTCCCAAACGTGAGTGGGTATCATCCAACCTGTTGAGGGCCCAAATAGAACAAAAAAGTGGAGAAATGGTGAATTCCCTCCACCAGAGCTAAGACATCCATCTTCTCCTGGACTCCTGGTTCCCACTCTTTGGGACTTGGTCTCATCAGCTTGCAAAGGGACTTCTCAGCCTCCATAATTGCATGTGGTTATTCCTGTAATACATCTCATATAGACCCATGTATCGTATGTGCTCTGCGTCTCTAAAGAACTCTGAGTCATACAAGTTCAATGGCCTGTGTGATACAGAAGCAGGAGGAGAAGGGTTCTCTCTTGTGTTAGGCAAATGCCAAAGCACTTTTGGTACCTTTCTACCTGCTACCTTTGTACTTTTAGCAAAGACCTGAAACTTTCTATTTTGATACTCTCTAATTTTTGAAAAAAGATTCTGGATAATTTATAGTTTTTTCCTTAACTATTTCACAGAAGGTAACTGTGAAGGCTTCTGACCTTAGAATTTTCTACATATGAAGATTTTTATTCACTAATTTGATTTCTTTATATAGGTCTGTTCAGATTTTCTGTTTCTTCTCAAGTCGGTTATGATCACTTGTAACTTTCTAAGAATTCACCGATTTCTGCTGGTAAAATTTTATACAGAGTTTTATGTAATATTCTCAGATAGCCTTTTAATCTTTGGAGAGTTGGTAGTATGGTCCTTCTTTCATTTCTTGATCATTTTTGTCTTCTCTCTTCATCTCTTGGTTAGTGACTAATGGTTTATCAATGTTGTTGATCTTTCTAAAATGCAAACTTTTGGTTTCATTGAATCTCTCTATTGTTTTTCTGTTTTCTATCTCATTGATTTCTGCTCAGCCTTTTTTTTTTCCTGTTTTCCTGTTTTCCTGTAAGATAGAAGCTTCTTGACTGACACCTTTTTTTAATCTGCTCTTTTACCAGTATTTGTTGCTATAAATTTCTAAGTTTTGCCTTATCTGTACCCACAATTTTTGATATTTTATACTTTTATTTTCATTCAGTGAATAAGATTTTCTACATGAGTTATTGAGAGCTATATTGTTTAATTTCTAAATATTTGGAGATGACTCAAATTTTTTTCTGTGGTTGAGTTCTAATGTAATCGTTTTGTAGTCAGAGAATATACTTTGAATGATTTCAAACATTTAAAATTTATTGAAACTGTCTCAGTGTTTAGCTTATGGTCTATGCTAGAGAATGTTCCATGTGCACTTGAAAAGAATGTGTAGTCTATTTTCATTGGGTGAAGTATTCTATAAATGTCAGTTAGGTCAAGGGCTTAAAAGTGTTTAGATCTTCATTATTCTAGACTTTCTCTCTTATTCTATTAATAATGTATAATGGTATACCAAAATCTCCAACAATAATTTTCAAATTTTTGGTTTCTCCTTTCAATTATGTCAGTTTTTGCTCCATGTATTTTGGGTCTCTTTTGTCAGGTACCTATACACTTATAATTATAATACCTTCATGATATATTGACCATTTTATTATTTTTATGATTATTAAATCTCTCTTTTTATCTCTAGCAATATTTCTTATCTTAAAGTCTATTTTGTCTGATATTAATCTTATCACGCCAGCTCTCTTATGGTTACTATTTGCATTCAGTGTTAAAATTATTGCTTTATTCAATCCTATATTATTTAAGAAATTAAGAGTAGAAGAGAGAAAAATACATCCATATAGTCTTTTATTTTTACTATTTCTTAGGCTCTTTTTTCGTTCTCAAGGATCTGAGTTACTGCCTGAAGATATTTCCATGCAGCCTGGAGCAGTGCCTTTAGTAGATCTTGTAAGACAAGCCTTTAGCAGTGAATTTTCTCTGCCTTTGTTTACCTGAACATGTTCTTGTTTTGCCTTCATTGTTCAAGAATAATTTTGATGGATGTAAAATTCTTAGTTGATAAACATTTCCTTTTAGCAGTTTGAGGCCTTCTGGCCTCCATTGTTCTTGATAAGTAGTCAGCCCTTAGTTGATTTGACTCTGTGTAATGAGTCCTTTTAATCTTGTTGCTTTCAAGACCTTTTCTTTGTCTTTCAATAATTTGCCTCTGATGTGTCTGGATGAGAAATCCCAGGTTTATTTACTTAGAGTTCACTGAAACTCTTGGATCTGTAGATGAAATAGTTTTCATCAAATGTGGGAAGTTCTAGGCCATTATTTCTTCAAATGTCTTTTCTGCTCCTTTTTCCTTCTCCTCTCTCTCTCTGGGGTGCCATTTTACATGTGTTAATACACTTGATGTTGCCCCATAGAGATTGGAGGCTTTCACTTCCTTCAGTCTCTTTACCCTGTATTCTAGATTGAATCAGTTCTCTTGATTTATAAGTAAGTTCACTTATTCTTTCTTCTGCCATCTCAGTTCTGCTAGAATGTCCATCTGGTGAGTTTTTCATTAGGGTTATTGTGTTTTTCAACTTTAAAATTCCCATGTTTCTTTTTTCTTTTCCTCTCTTTTTTTTTCCAAGTAGACTATACACCCAATGTGGGGTTCAAACTCAGGTACCTTATATCAAGAGTCACATGATCTACTGATTGAGCCAGCCAGACACCCCTCCATTTGTTTCTTTTTAATAGATTCTGTTCCTTTGTTGATATTCCCTATTGTTGAGTCGTGGTCATCAAGTTTTCCTCTGTTCTTTAAACATGGCATCTTTCCATTTTTTGAACACACTTGTAATATTTTCTTTGAGATCGTTTCTGTTAATCCAACACCTAAACCCTTGAAGAGACAGTTTCTACTGACTACTTTTCATCTTGAATATGGGTTAACCTCTCTTGTTTTTCTAGCTCTCATAATTTTTTGTTAAAAACTGGATATTCTAGATAATTCATTATAGTAACACTGGATTGTAATTTCCTTTTTTTTTTGTTGATGGTTTTTATTTGTTTCTGTTTGTTTGTTGTTGTTTTAAGTAATTTGCCTGTACTTAATCTATAGAATTAGATAGTCACCCCACATGGTGCAACCTCTGCTGGGTTTTTCTCTGTTTACTTTCATTTTTTACATTATGTCTTCGTTGCCTAGGGGTCGACCAGTGATCGATCAGTGATTGTGCATGAATTTCTTCAGCTCAGAAGGCTTCTACCCTCTGCTGGTGGATCTATGTTTGGTTTGAGGAATGCATTCAACATTTAGGCAGTTTTCAATTCTTTGTAGCATTTACTTTCCATGGACTCTCTCAATTCTCCATTGTGTATGAGCGTAGGCTCCCAGATAGCCAGGGATCTGTGGAATGGTTATTAAGCCTTCCAATGGCTAATTCATATGCCTGTTAAAGTTCTTGATAGTCCTTCCGTCTGTCTTTTCCCGCCCCCTCCCCTCCCCCTCCATTACAACTGAAATCTTGGGCTCAGAGAGCTCTGGCCCTTTCCATTTCACCCCAGTGGCAAATTTTCCACTCTCTGCTCTAAATCAAATTAGCCTCCTCTTCCTGCAACAAGGCTGCTAGTTTTCATGGTCAGTTCCATCTGATAGAACTGGCATGCTGACCAATTTGGGGTGGGGTGCGGGAGTAGCCACAGGCAAGAAAGCCACAGACTCTTACTGTTCATACCCGAAGATCAGCAGTTTTTCATGAATATGTGCTTTTCAATTTGTTGCTTCCTTTTGATCCCTTTCCAGAACCCTGAAATGACTGTTTTTGACAACTTTGTCTAGTTTTATGGTTTCTTTTGTTGTTGTTTTTGAGAGAGGATTTATTGACCTCTTTACCATCTCAGAGCCAGAATCTACACCCCCTCCATGTCCATATGTGTTCTGTCTTTTTCTTCCAGGCTACTCTAACCATAGCTTGCCAGAGCAGGTTCTATGACACAGATAGCTCTTTCTAGGGCAGATGCTTTTGTTCTTTCCTGGGCAGATTCTGACTTGAAAACATTTTATTATCTCTTGCTGATTCCCAAGAGATTATCGTGTAAGATCTGCATCTTCTCCAACCCGTTCCATTTGCCCTTCCCTGCTTGCCCTGCACAAGCAAATACCTACGAACCCTGAAACAGGATAGAGTGATGGAACATGGTTGAGAGCTTTCTTAAGCACGATTGTATAGAGGATTGTTTTTTAAAATCACACAGCACTCAGCAAAAAACCATAGTACATCCTCTTTCACTAGTCATTTCTATTTTCATCAAAGTCCCACTCTGAGAGACTGCAGAGGGACATTCTGCCCTCACCTTATCTCTAAATAATGCTGAATACTCTTCTCAAGATTTTCTCTATGCATCCCCAACATCCACCAGATACAATTTCTTCCTTCCCTTAGTTATACAGACTAACTTACCTTTTCCTTGTGAAAACTGGACTCAATTTCTAAACCTAGATTTCAAAGGCTTGCAGTTGGTTTCATTCAAGCATCTCCCATGTACTGTTGGATCTCTCTCTGTAGAGATTTTGTACCACAAGATCAGGAGATGAAGATATCTTCAAATGTTAAGCTCTTTCGATAATCACTTTCTTCCACCAACTTCTTACTTTGTTCAGAAGCTCAAGGTTATTTGACCTGGACACTTTCATTTACCTGTCAGCTTGTGACTAACAACTATCCCTTATTCTTCCCTTGGGTCCCAAAGAGAGGAAAGTGGGTCTCTACAGCAATATTCATAGCCCCCACTAAAGTACAGGTTAGTGTTATTTTGGTTTCATTTAACTTAATGTACCTCCGGATACTTTAGACAAAGATTGATTTAGCCAAGAAAGTTTTAAAAAAGAAAAAGCAAGACTTAGTAAGGAGGTAGAACATGTGGTTCTTTCCTCTGGGATGGTGCCATAAAACGATAGCACCAGAAGTAAGAAGTCTCTGCTCAAGTTTCAGAACTTCAGAAGAAACAATCTGATTGGCTGGCTTGTTTCAGAGGTCCCTCCATAGACCAATCACAGTGGAGTGAGATGAGGTTGGGGTCTGTTGCTGGAAGAAAGGGGAGCAAAGGTGCTGATTAGATAAAAGCTGTAGGAAAGTAGGACTGGACCTAGAGAGTCTTGTGCTACGTGAAATAAGCCAGGCAGAGAAAGACAAATACCATATGATTCCACTTATATGTGGAATCTAAAACACAAAACAAATGAACAAAGAAAAACAGAAATAGACTCATAAATACAAAAAACAAACTGGTGGTTGCCAGAGGTGAGGAGAGTGGAGGGGTGGGCAAAATAGAGAAGATTAAGAGGTACAAACTTCCGGTTATAAGTAAGTCATGGGGATGAAAAGTGTGGCATAGGGAACAGAGTCAATGATATTATAATAACATCATGTGATGACATACAGTAATTATCCTTACATGGTGAGTGTTGCATAATATACAGAATTCTTGAATTGCAACATTGTGCACCTGAAACTAATATAACATTGTATATCCACTGTATTTCAACAATAAAAGTAAAAAAAAAAAAAAAACAAAAAAACAGAGTAGAACCACGGTGATATTGACAAACTCTTCCCTCTTGACTTTTCCTCAGCTGTTTCTTATTTGTTTATCCGGTAAAGACAATTTCCCTAATTTTATAACCTTTACTTCTCATCTTTTTTTCCCCCTTCTTTTTTTTTTTTTTTTTTAAGATTTTATTTATTTGGGAGCGCCTGGGTGGCTCAGTGGGTTAAAGCCTCTGCCTTCGGCTCAGGTCATGATCCCAGGGTCCTGGGATCGAGCCCCACATCGGGCTCTCTGCTCAGCAGGGAGCCTGCTTCCTCCTCTCTCTCTGCCTGTCTCGCTGCCTACCTGTGATCTCTGTCTGTCAAATAAATAAATAAAATCTTTAAAAAAAAAAAAAGATTTTATTTATTCATTTGACAGAGATCACAAGTAGGTAGAGAAGCAGGCAGAGAGAAAGGGGGAAGCAGACTCCCTGCTGAGCAGGGAGCCCCATGATGCCGGGCTCGATCCCAGGACTCTGGGATCATGACCTGAGCTGAAGGCAGAGGCTTTAAACCACTGAGCCACCCAGGCGCCCCTCCCTTCTTTTCATCAGAATTTTCTGTTAAACCACCCATCCAGGTTCTCAGGCAGCTATCTCCTCTCTAAAGAGAGCTTGCTTCTATTCTTCCCCTTCACCTTCTTTGCTCTCTCAAACCCTATCTCATTACCAGAAAGCCTTCCCTGCCCCGCTATTGACACACATCAAAAACTTCTAAAACACCATTTAGTTTCAGCAACATTATTGAATACATCAAATGCTGTCTATTTGAATTTTATTGACTTTAAAGCTTCTTAATTTTGCTTATTTCCTTTTTTTTTTTTTTTTTTTTTAACGTGGGTCTTGAATTCATGACCCTGAGATCAAGACTGGAACTGAGATCAAGAGTTGGATGCTTCATCAACTGAGCCATCCAGGCACTCCTCTTATTTGCTTGTTTGTTGTTGTTTTATGGTTACTTAAGAATAATGAGGAGTTTATAACATGCTTTTATGTTTGTACATATTTAAATAGTATTATGGTAAAAATAATTCAAATCCACCTTGGGAGTCTGAGAGAAAATTAAAAAAAAAAAAGGTCTTAAGTTTTAGGAAATGTAGGTCTATGACAGCAATTTATTACTTAATCACAGTATTTGCTGGTGGGGATTTGAACCTCACCTAGTGATAGTCACCATAAAAGCACTATAAATTCTTCAAAGGTAGGGAAAATGAGGTCTCTATTTCTTTGTGTATCTACCTCCAAATACCCAGTAACATCTCAAAGCTAGATTTTATTAGTGAACACATGAAAGCTTTGATTTTGAAGAGCTGTCTGAAATTTTTTATAAGTTAGAACTAATTGAGTGCTAATAACTCTTATTCAGGGGCACCTAGGTGGCTCCGTGGGTTAAAGCCTCTGCCTTCAGCTCAGGTAATGGTCTCTGGGTCCTGGGATCGAGCCCCGCATCGGGCTCTCTGCTCAGCAGGGAGTCTGCTTCCTCCTCTCTCTCTGCCTACTTGTGATCTCTGTCTGTCAAATAAATAAATAAAATTTAAAAAACAAAACCAAACTCTTATTCAGTGCCAGAAATTGTACTAGTGCTTTAGAATATCTCAGTTTTCTCAATAAACTAATAGAATAAGATCTAATTAAGATAACTATTTTACAGATGAGAAAAGTGAGGCTCAGAGAGATTAAATACCATATACCTAGGAAATACTAGAGATAAGACTGCATAGGAAATGATTATAGAGAACTGAGAGTAAGACTCTTATAGTATAATTTTCATAATTTAAAACTCTTTCTGTGGTAAGATTTATATTTAATTCAGTCCTTCATTTGTAAAAATATTGATAAATTTATTTCTTTTTCTCACTGAATATTTGAAAAATGGTATAAAATCAGTCAGTGTTTATATAGTCATGGGTGCATTTCCCATTAATACACATTTATACTCTTACTACCAGCATTGAGTAATTTATACTCATTTAGTCAAACAACTTTGCTTAACTTTGCACTTGATAAGAGGATATTTTAATAGTTCAGACTGTATTTCATAATATAGGAAATGCCATGTCAACACATCATTAACAGCACATTTCTGCCCATTGACTTTCCATCTAGAACAAGGAAATATGCATTGTGGTGAGTACTGTACAGAGAATCAATGTTGCTAATATTTCAACTACCGAGTAGCTATATAAACCACCATAAACAAAATCTTAGTATAAATGGAATAGCCATGTCTCAGCTCAATCTTTGCCTGATAATTGCTACATTTATCAATTTTTAGGCAAATATACATTATAAAAAATCATTCCCAAGATTTTAATTCCAGGACTTTAGCTCTGAATGACTTTGTTTCACATTCTTTTTTTTTTTTTAAGATTTTTATTTATTCATTTGACACAGAGAGAGAGATCACAAGTAGGCAGAGAGACAGGCAGAGGCAGGGGGAGGGGAGCAGGCTCCCTGCCGAGCAGAGAGCCGGACGTAGGGCTCAATCCCAGGACCCTGAGATCATGACCTGAGCTGAAGGCAGAGGCTTAACCCACTGAGCCACCCAGGTGCCACCTACTCTTGCTAATTTTTTAAGAGAAAGCCCAAGAGTCATAGTGGCCCTTATTCTAAGGAATAAATATTTAAAGAGAGGGATTAAATTTCCATGTTGTAAGGAAAAGAATCCAAAATTCTTATCATGGTCTAGAAGTTCCTACTTTAGACCGGCCTAAGTAGCACCCTTTGCCTCTCCTTGACAACCTGTGTAAAAAATGCTGTTTCCTTTGCCTGAAGCACTCTACCATTTCCTGACTGCCCTGTGTTATCCCTATTCATTCCTCAGATCTCAAGTGAAGTGTTACTTCCTCAGAGAAACCCTCCCCAGCTAAGTCAGGACCCCTGAACTCTTATTGGTAGCATTTATGAATAGAATGGGTATTTATTTTGAGAGCAGACACTTTGTCTGACAGAAAAAAAGAACAGATCTTCTCTCAAGTCTACCTGGAGAAGGAGAGAAAGAAAGGGAAAGAGACACAGAGACTGAGAAGGGGAGGAGAGAGGAAGATAGAAAATTATGATATAGTTTGCAGGAGAAGCAGAGACAAATGATGGGCCCCAGAGAGAAAAAGGAGAAAGCATAACTACTAGGGATTTTACACATTTACCAATTTTTGTATAGTCCAACCGACATTTCCTGCTTAGGACAGAGGTTGCTACTGCTCACTAGTACTACATTCTCCTTTTATTCCTAGGAACACACTTAGCCTACATTTCTCAGCCTCCCCTGCTCTTAAGTCAGACCATGTGACTGAGTCCCAGCCAATGGAATATGGACAAGAGGGAGGTCTACTTCCAGACATGGCTCCCTAACTCTCCAGTGGACTCTTCCAGGCCCTCTCTCTTTTTGCTCATTGACCGGCCAACATACAGAATCCAGCAGAGGATGGGAGACCTAGTGGAGGTGTAGGCCAAAAGGAGCCCAGGTCCTTGAATCCATTTATGGAAGACCACCTAGTGACGACCAAACTGATCTGTAAAACGAGAAACAAACTTTTACTTTGTTAGGCCATTGAAGACCCACTGTTTGTTTTAGCAGCTGACTTTAACTTCCATGAGGCATCTCAATATTTTCATATAAAATATTTCCCTTGGCTTATATTAGTTTAAAGCATATTTTAGTTATTACCAGACAGCAAAAATTTACTGATAAGGTATTTATACATCTTTTAATTATATACTATTGAAATAGCTTTATATTTACTACCTATATATATATACTTACTACATAATATATGTGATTATATATATAATTCTGTATGATATTTATATAGATATATGGAAACAGATTTATAGATGTATAGATATATAGAGAGAAATATTCCTGTTACATATTACTCTGGGAAAGACAGACTTAGAATCAGTGATACTAACTCAGCAAGAGGCAAACATAAAATCTATTACCTATTACTATGTAAAGAAATCAAAAGGCCAAATTAGGTTATCAATAAGATAGTCTGCAAATACTTATTGAGCTATTATATGTGTGTGTATGTGTATAAATATATATACACACATAATATATATTATATTATATATATATTGGAAATAATACACAGCCAGGTTAGGAATCATTGATCCACAAAGATACACACCAAACCACTGTCAGTGTTTACTGCTGGGGAGGCCCGGAAAGGAAGAATGTTTGACCAACTTCTAATATTATATAGTTCTACACTTTTATTCCAAAAAGCATGTTTTTGAAATTAAATTTTTGCTCAGGTAATATATGCATGTGATACAAAATTGAAGAGACAAAAGGGTTTGTACTAAGAAATGAGCTTCTCCGAACTTTCTTGTCTATAGGGGACCCACTTCACTTTCAGAGCTAGGCCTCAGAGTAAACCACTATCACCAGCTATATTTATATGTATATAAATACATGTATGTATAAAAAGATAAGAATATAAAAAATATAATAGATTAAAATATATTTTTATATTATATATAAATTAAAGCATATTTATATAATATATACTTTAAGTTATTATTTTTAATGTTTCACGTACATTTTATATTTTATGCAAGTATATTTCCAGGTAAACAGAAAAAAGGAAACAGGAGATAAAATAGGAATGACGTTAAGTTCATTTATGTGTTGAATTGTAAATCATTCTAATTAATCTAGTCTGATTAGCATAGGATTTATACCACAGTGGCTCTCATAGCTTGCATTCATTCTATTTTGATATATCCCAACTTAATTTCAACTCTCATGATACCAATTAGAGAGACCCTTTCCATCCTCTCTCTTACCTCCTCCCAGGCATTTTTTTGTGCTTCCAAACCCTGCTGATTCTTGGGGGGGGGGGGGGGGGGGGGGGGGGGGGGG